>NC_142584.1:79705462-79856977 GCF_965207765.1 Zootoca vivipara | reverse complement strand
GGGTGGTATTCAGCTATGTTTTACGCACAGTGACCCACTGAAATGAATGGGTTTGACTAAGTTAGGTCAATTAATTGAGTTTTGAATGCCACTGTCATAAATGGTGTCCTACAGTGACTTTACCGGAGGGTGCTACAAAACTGAATACGCCAAAGGAGAGGTGGTGTGGGCTTGTATGACCTCATATAACATAACCGTCCCTAGCCAGCATAGTGTGTGTCCACATGTGAAGCCCAAACACCATTCCTCCCTTTTTCAAATGGCCACAAAGGCTGCTTGCTGCCCCAGTTGCTTCAGGCATGATGGCAGCAGGATTGCGGCATGAAGCAAACTAATTCAAATACCTTGTTCAAATTTTGCATAAGTGTAAGGGTGTTGTTGCGGCTTCTCTTCAGTAACAACGTCCGAGTCTGCTCTGTCTTTAAGAGTTTTATTGTGCGTAGTATTTACAGTGCAGATAGCCCAAAAACATGACCTCTCAGTCACTCGCAGAATCCGGGAGTGGGCGTTTTTGGCTACGGGACCAGCATAAGAGTTTGGGCACCCTGAAATGCCTCCTCCCGACCTTACGTTTGGTGGCGTGCCTTAACTCGGGCGCCGGAAGGGGCTGCCTGCTCCCCTCCACCTCTTGGTCCTGGCGGCGCAGGGGCTCTCCCACATCGCTGAGCCCTGACACCTCCATCCCACTCACTTCCTGATTCCCCTCACCTGACCCACTGCTGCTGCTCTCACTGGGCGAAGTGCTGGTCAGCAAGAGGGGAGGAGGCTCCCTGTAGAAAGGCCCCCTGACAATAAGTAACATAAATTAGCTTATATTGTAGATGGACACTGATACACCTAATTTAAAATATTTGTGTGTGTGTGTGTGTGTGTGGAGAGAGAGAGAGAGAGAGAAACAGAGAGAGAAATTTTGTTTGGCATATGAAATATACTCGGAGTCGAGAGTGAATTTCATGCTCTTTATTCAGCTCATAGTCATCAAGGAGGAGAAGAGAAGACGAATGGCTCTTTTCCCAAAACCATCTGCTTATATACATTATTTACACAATGGGCCTTGCGTGATTGGCTACTTCAGGGCTACACCTGTGGGCCAATTATATTGTGGATTGACTTCTGCCTGCAGCCTGATTGGCTGCTCCTACAGGCCAATCAGGTAGCAGATTCACTTCTGCCAGCCGCCTGATTGGCTGCTCCAGCAGGCCAATCAGGTTGCGGATTCACTTCCACCTGGAGTTGGATTGGGTAGCTCCCGCTGATTCTGAATCCTATTGTTCTAGGATTCAGCTCAGTACATAACACCCCTCCCCTCTAAGTTCCAGTCCTGCCCGGGAAGTTGCATTCGTAGTCCCCAAGGTCTGCTGGCCGCCTCCGTGTGCGTTGTGGCCTGCGGTGTTCCTTGGTCAGGGGTTCTGGTTCTGGCTCGTGTTCCGAGGCTGCTGGCTGTGCCGGGGCTGTCTGGTCTGGCGCCACTGAACCACTAGGTTGTAGCTCTGGTTCCGGTGTCCTTCCAGCCTCGGGGCGCCCCTCTGTGCCTACTGCTTCTGCTTCCCCTGCCCACCCCTCTCGCTCTACAGGCCTCACTGCCCTGCTGTCCCCTTGGGACCCCTCTGTCCCGCTCTCCTCCCGGGTTCCTCCTGGGAATCGTCGCCGTAGCTGGTCGCAGTGGCGGCGCCAACATTGCCCCCCTTCCGTTAGTACCTCGTACGACACGGGACCGGTCACCTTGGTGACTGTGGCGGGTACCCATGCTGGGCCTGCCCCAAAATTCTTTGCATACACTGGGTCCTGGGCCACAAATGTCCGGGGGTTCCTGCCTTTCCCCACCACTACCTCATCCTGAGCTCTGTCGGGGTGAAGTCGGTCCAGTCTAGTTGCAAGGCGCCGGCCCATTAGTAATTCAGCTGGACTCCGGCCCGTCGTTGTGCTTGGGGTGCTGTGCTGTGCTAGAAGAAATGCGGCAAGGCGGTATTCCCAGTCCCCTTGTGTCATGCGGCGGAGGCTGTCCTTGGTGGTCCGCACCATGCGCTCCGCTTGGCCATTGGTGGCAGGGTGGAATGGTGCTGAGCGGATGTGGCGGATGGCGTTCTGCGCTGTGAAGGTCTGGAACTCCTCTGACGTGAATGCGGTTCCATTGTCCGAGACGAGGGTGTCAGGGAGCCCGTGGGTCGCAAACAGCTTACGTAGTACCCGGATGGCTGCCGCCGTAGAAGTGGATGGTACCAGTGCGACCTCCAGCCATTTGGTGTAGGAATCCACCACTATGAAGAATGTTTTTCCCTGGAAGGGGCCAGCGAAGTCCACGTGCAAGCGTGACCATGGATGTCGGGCGGACTCCCAGGGCTGGACTGGGGCTCTTGGGGGATCCGGGCGGGATTCTTGGCAGGTCTGGCAGTGTTGGACCCAGGCCTCTATCTCTCTGTCAATCCCCGGCCACCACACATAACTCCTGGCAAGGGCCTTCATCCTCACTACCCCTGGGTGTGTCTCGTGTAGGGCTGTGAGGACCCTTTTGCGGAGGGGCTGGGGAACAACAACCCTGCTTCCCCATAACAGGCACCCCTTGTGGGCCGACAGTTCATGTTTGCGGTTTGTGTAGCCAGCGAATTCTGGCCCGGGGCTGCTGCTGGGCCATCCTCGCCACACCCAGTCCAGGACCCGGGAGATGACCCTATCTTTTGTGGAATGGTGCGCAACTTCTTGTGCCTGAATGGGTCGGTCGGGAAGCAGCTCCAGGGTCATAACCTCTTGTGCAGGCGCTGGGTCGGGGCCTGTTTCTGGTAGTGGTAGCCTGCTGAGGGCGTCTGCGTGGCCCATCGCCTTCCCAGGGCGGTGGATTAGTGCATACTGGTAGCCGGCAAGGAAAATTGACCACCTGAGGACACGTGGAGACAACACTTGGGGGGTCTGCTTCTCAGGGGCAAACAGGCCAAGCAACGGCTTGTGGTCAGTCACTATGGTAAAGGGCCGCCCGTACAAGAAATCATGGAATTTTTTTACGCCCTTCACGATTGCCAGACCCTCCTTGTCAATCTGTGAGTAGTTTCGTTCGGCTGCAGCAAGCGTCTGGGAGAAGTATGCCACCGGCACCTCTCTTCCATCCGGGAGTTGGTGTCCCAGGACAGCGCCGATGCCATAGGGAGAGGCGTCGCATGCCAGCACCACTGGCAGCCTCTCGTCGAAGTGTGCTAAGACCGAGTTCGAGACGAGCAAGTCCTTGACTGCCTGGAATGCGGCCCTTTGTCGCTGGCCCCACACCCAAGGGGCCCTTTTATCTAGGAGTCTGTGTAGGGGCTCCGCTACCGCTGCCTTATGGGGAAGGAAGGCATGGTAAAAGTTCAATAGTCCCAAGAATGACTGAAGTTCGGGCTTGCTCTTGGGCGCTGGGGCCTCACAAATGGCCCGTACCTTGTCACCAGTTGGATGGACCCCTTCTGCGTCCACCTTAAATCCCAGAAAGTCCACCTGCGGCACTCCCAGTAAACACTTTTCCCGCTTCACCTTGAGGCCCGCCGTCTGGAAACGGTGCAGGACGGAGCGGAGGCGGTCCTCAAATTCCTCTGGTGTGGGCCCGGCGATCAGTACATCATCGAAGAAGGGGGTGACGCCAGGAATCCCTTTAAGGAGAGAGTCCATTAGATTCTGGAATATGCCTGGTGCCACGCTAACGCCAAATTGCAGCCGCTTTACTCTGAATGCCCCTCTGTGCGTCACAATCGTCTGAGCCTCTGCTGTGGCTTCGTCCACAGGCAACTGTTGATACGCTTGGGCCAAGTCCAGTTTGCCAAAGATTTTTGACCCAGCCAGGGTGGCGAGGACATGGCTGACCACTGGCACTGGGTATGCATGGGCCGTGAGAGCCTTGTTTATGGTGCATTTGTAGTCTGCACAGATGCGGACCGAACCGTTAGGCTTGACGGGTGTGACAATTGGAGTTTCCCAGGGGGCGTTGGGCACCGGCTCCAGCACTCCTTGCTCCACGAGCCGGTCCAATTCCTCGTCTATGCAGGGTTTCAGGGCGAACGGGACCCGGCGGGCCTTGTGTCTGATGGGTCGTACAGCGGGGTCTAGCTGTAGGGCAATGGGGGGTCCTGTATATCGTCCCAATGCCCCATCGAAAACCCCTGGAAACTCTTTGCATATGGCGTCCACGTCCACTTGTAAGCTAGTGCGGTTCACCCCGGTAACGGCTAGCCCCAGAGGTCCAAACCATGCCAGTCCCAGTAAGCTAACGTAGGGGCCCTTAACTACCAGCAAGTCCAATTGTTGCTTTCGCCCTCGATATTGCACCCTGAAGGTCCCCACCCCCATAGTAGGGACCTTACGTTTCTGGAAGTCCCGGAGGGTGAATGGGGCCGGCCTTAGTTTGGGACCCCCCATTAGGGCACAGTTCCCTTAATGTTCGGGCCGAGATTATGGATAGAGTTGAACCCGTGTCCAGCTCCATGCGGCATGGGGCTCCCTCTATCTGTACCTCTATATAAATTTTCTCTGTGCTGGGATGGGGCAACTGGAATACCTGGTAGTCCGTGATCTCCGTTGAGTTGCCTTGGTGCATGGTGCCGTGTGACCTGGGGCTCCTGGGTCGGTCATCTGATGCTTGTCGACGGGTGAGTCGAGCCCGACACACCTGGGCAATGTGTCCCAATTTTCTGCACTGCCTGCACTCTGCGTTGCGGAAACGACAGGTCCTCCTCTCGTGGTTCTCCCCGCAGCTTGCACAGTTCCCTCCTTCTCGTCGAGGCTGCTGTGGTGTGTGTGCTGCTTGAGTGCGCCGCTGTACTCGGTGTACTTCCTCCCTGTCAGATTCGGATTCGTCGGTGAGGTCTTCGTGGTAGACCCTCGGTTGGGATGGCGGGGCCGGTCGTGCCTCTTGCGTTGACCTCTCGGCGGCTTCGGTTGCCAGGGCTTCCTCCAGAGCAATCTGGAACGTGAGGTCTTTTTTGGCGTAGAGGCGTCGTTGCAACATCTCGTCCCTCAGGCCACCGACGAGGCGGTCACGAAGCATGTTCTCCAATTCTGAGAAGTTGCATAACCGGGCGGCTTGGCGGAGGGAGGTCACAAACCCAGTTATGGTTTCCCCCGGGGCTTGCCGCTTTGCGTAGAAGGCATTTCGGCAAGCTACCACCGAGGGCTGTGGTGAGAAGTGCTCCTTCAGCCGTTCCATTATTGTTTTGTAAGAGACGGTAGCGACATCTCTAGGTGCAAGGAGAGCCCGGGCGATTTCAAACGTCTCCTCTCCACAGACGCTGAAGAATGTCGCCCTCTTCATGGCATCGTTGGTGACTTCTTTCGCTTGCAGGAGGAAGTTGAAACGGGCGGCGTACCCTTCCCAGTCTCCTGATGCTGGTTTGAATGGCGAGAAGCTGCTGTCGGTTGCCATTCTGGGTTCCTTGGGTCCTGGAGCTGAAGCCTGGATGCACGGTGCGATGCAGCGGTGCAGCAGGTGGCGGTGCTGCGGTGCAGTGCGTGGTGCGGTCAGCTCAGCAGGATCCCATCCTCGTCGCCAGTGAAATATACTCGGAGTCGAGAGTGAATTTCATGCTCTTTATTCAGCTCATAGTCATCAAGGAGGAGAAGAGAAGACGAATGGCTCTTTTCCCAAAACCATCTGCTTATATACATTATTTACACAATGGGCCTTGCGTGATTGGCTACTTCAGGGCTACACCTGTGGGCCAATTATATTGTGGATTGACTTCTGCCTGCAGCCTGATTGGCTGCTCCTACAGGCCAATCAGGTAGCAGATTCACTTCTGCCAGCCGCCTGATTGGCTGCTCCAGCAGGCCAATCAGGTTGCGGATTCACTTCCACCTGGAGTTGGATTGGGTAGCTCCCGCTGATTCTGAATCCTATTGTTCTAGGATTCAGCTCAGTACATAACACCATAATATACATTGTTTGATCCTGTGTGTGCTTACTAAGAAATAAGTCCAACTGGGTTCAGTGGGATTTAATTCTAAATAAGTGTTTATAGGATTTCAGTATATCTTAACAGAGCCTTAGGCAGAAGATGGCAGTGAATTCCATTTTTATTGGCATTTGCTTTTCTAAAAACAAGTTGAAAAATTATTAGAGACAGAATGTTCAAAATATGAGAGCTTTTCCAGGATTGATGGTTTTTAAAATTGGTTTTGAGTATTTTGAATTTACAACTATCATTACATTGTGAAATAACATTGACTCATGAATGACCTGCTTCCTTTTGCTGTAATTCAAAGAAATATTATGACAGCTATAGTTTTATAGCAAACATAAAAAAAACAGTGAGGTAAGTTCAGTGAGGTAAAGCTGGTGTTGGAAGTTTTATTAAGAAAAAAATATTCAAGTATTAACACATGTTACTGTTCCCAGAGGTGGTTTTTTTTTTAGGGGAGGGGGTCTAAAAGTAAATTAAACACTAAATTCTGGCTTTGGGGTTGTGGCTTAAATCCCTCTATTCTTAATAGGTAGTACAAAAAGCCAAAATGTAAATTTGAATACATCAAATTTCTCAGTGCTCAATATCTTACTCTTCAAAAGGAGAAGATATTTTGCTCTGCTTTGCTTTTCTAGTGCTATATTGTATATTGTATATTGTATATTGAATGATGCAGAGAGGGTGGAATGCTGCAACAATCCATTGCCTCTTACTCAAAGTAAATTGCTCTTTTGCAATTTGCTTCATAGTGTTTAAGATCAGGAGGTACCGTATATACACCCCCCCCAGAAATAGCAGTTCTATATTAAAGATAAAATTACATAAAAATGCAATTTCTACTTCCCTAGCATGGAAACATATTATTAAAAATTGTTCTTGGCTGCCGCTCATGGCTAGCTAAGACAGAGCATAACCACAAACCATGTTTGGATGACACACTAAGTCAAATTGCAAGAGCTCCGTAGATGAAATGAAGAGACCTAAAATAATAAAAGTGCTGAGCAATAAGGGATTTTTTAAAAAAACCAAAAAAAACCTGTTAAAATACTTTGTATAATTTTATGTATATATGAGATGAATAGGGGCCCCATATATCCTAATTTACAGAGGACAGTCCTGTATATGAAGGGAGTCCTTTGTTTGATGGGGCTGTCTGACCCAACCAAGTGCAGTTGAAAGAACTGTCAGGAGAGAGAGCAGAAAGGGTCTGGAAGTTGCCCATCAACAGCCAACACCTGGAAAGCAGACTGAGCAGGCACACCTCTGATCACAGGCTTCCCTCCTATGCTGGGATGCACTTGTATTTCCATTTAAATTATACTATTTGCCCCTGCACATATAAATTTGCATACATAACTTATGCAAATCTGTTTCCTCTTTGCACACATTTTTTTCCATTAGAGAACTGCGCTGCAGTGTTCAGAGATGTGCAGATTTTGGTGGGCAAACATGTTTTGATTCGGTTTGGGATGTGCAAATTGGGTGCAAACAAAAAAAAATCCTTCCAGTAGCACCTTAGAGACCGGATGTCAGGGGGGTCTCTCTACAGAGAGCCCCCACCAATCATCCTCACCAGCTCCTCGCCCAGCGTCAGCACAAGCAGCGAGTCAGGAGAAAGGAATGAGGAAGTTAGCGGAGTGAAGAGAGGGCTGTCTCATGTACCAGAGCCCCAGCACCGCTCGGAGAGAGGGATAGGGGAGGAGGAGCACGGAGGGCTTTTGGACACAGGGCAGCCAGGAAGGCGGCCCTTCCCTCCGACGCCCAAATTGAGGCGTGCGCCCATCCATAGGGCCAGGGGGCGGTGCTTTGGGGTGCCCAGGATTTTATGCTGGGTGAAAACCCGCAGGAAGCCATTGCAGGGTTCTGACACGGACTGAGCAGTCATGTTTGCTGATGTTCTTGCACTGTAAATAGTATGCACAATAAAACTCTGAAAGACAAGATGGAGTGGAGCGTCTTTACTCAAGAGTAGCGGCAACCATCTCTGACACCAACTAAGTTTGTCGTTGGTATGAGCTTTCGTGTGCATGCACACTTCTTCAGATACATGCATTTTCGTGCATGCACACGAAAGCTCATACCAATGACAAACTTAGTTGGTATCTAAGGTGCTACTGGAAGGATTTTTTTTGTTTTGTTTCGACTACGTCAGACCAACACGGCTACCTACCTGTAACAAATTGGGTGCATTCACATTAAAACGTGAGCCAAACAAATTTCTCTGTTATCCTTTGATAAGATCAGGTGGGCACAGCAGTGCATTGACTTGCATCAACTTGCTATTTACCAGACACACAATGAGTTCAGACTAAACAGCGTGAGTAGTCTCTGGAGGTAAAGACTGGTTGGATAAACAGATTTATGGCTTCCTCTTCTAGGCAGCTGCTGAAGGGCCATTCTATAGGAATTATGGGATTTAGCCCAATGCAGTATGTTCCGTATGAGGCGCTCTGGGGCTGAAATTTCCTAGTTTAACATATATACTAATGAAGTATGAACTGGAAGAGACTGATCAATAAAAAAAAAACCTTGAAGGAAAGGCTTTTTCCCCAGCTGGAACTCGGTTCTGGTACCTCTCAGGTGGGCACCATTGCCATTACAGTGGTGCCTCGCTTAACGAATGCCCTGCTTAACGAAATTTCCGCTTAACGAAAGGTTTTTTTCTAGTGGAGGTTGCCTCGCTAGACGAATTCGTTTTACGAAAAATTCGTCTAGCGAATCGTGGTTTCCCATAGGAATGCATTGAAATTCAATTAATGCGTTCCTATGGGCAAAAAAAAAATTCAAAAAAATTCAATGCATTCCTATGGGATTCGCTAGATGAATTTTTCGTTATAAGAAAAGACCAGTGGAACGAATTAAATTCGTCTAGCGAGGCACCACTGTATAAGAGAACAAATGAGGCGTTCGTACTGAGTTCCAACACCTCTTTTTCTTGAAAAATAGCACTACTTGAGACTCTTAGTAGCTGGTTTGATGCAGATGTTGAGTCAGTATATGGCAGCTGTGAAAAGGATGGATTCCAAGTTAGGGATCATTAGGATAGGGGTTGTAAATAAAACTGCCAATATCATTGTGCTGTTATACAAATCTTTGTCGAAACTACACTTGGAATACTGTGTGTAGTACTGGTCACTGCACCTCAGAAAGGATAATGCAGAACTGGGAAAAGTTTGGAAAAAGGAAACAGCAACTATCCTATGAAGGAAAGTTACAACATTTCAGGCTTTATAGTTTAGGGAAAAAGGCAAATTGTGGGCATGATAGAGGTGTGTAAGATTACTCATGGTATGAAGAAAATGGACAGGGAAAACTTTCCCCCTCTCATAATATTAGAACTCGGGGCTATATAATGAAGCTGAATGCTGGATAGGTCAGAGCAGACAAAACAAAACACTTTTTTACACATTGCATTTTTAAATTGCAGGCCCAGGCCCACTCAGATGAGCTACCAAATAAACGAGGCCACACAGTAGAAAGGGATCAAATCAGGCCATAACTTTATTGACTACAGATGAAGTGGTTTGGCATAGGCACTGAGTAAGCATTTATTTCCGGCCTGTCTGCCCGAAATGACATCATGGTCGACCTGGCAGCGGGGATTCCTATGACTTACGTCAAATAGGGGGATCCCCGCAGGGATCGCCGCCTCTAGGAGCGCTGAGGCCCAAGCCCCTTGTCTGGCCAAATGGACAGAAGCAACTCCATCACGGATTCCTTTCATGGAACATCCTATTTGTGGAGGGGAAAGTGAGGGTACAACCCCCCCCTCCAACCAAGACGAAGGTTACCCAATGCTTAAACTACAAACGTTGTGATGATTGCTACAAGGTAGGCAAAATCTCCAGGTCATAGCCAATTTGCCTGGTAGGCAAATTCTTACCTTACTCCCAAAATACAGCAACCATCGCGGCCATAGTAAGGTTAATTCAATGAGTAGATGCAAAATTACAGGAGTGGGTGTGTGGGTTGATCCGACGAAGAAGAGCTGGGTGCCGGGGACTGCTGCAGGCTGATTTAAATCCCCCAGGAGTGGACCTGAGGGAGACCTGATTGTTCCCCCAGGCCCGCCCCCGGACGGCCCAGCCCCCCACGCCAGGCTGCCACTGGCCAATTCAGCAGGCTGACACGAGGCAGATTTTCAAGCCAGAAGCATGATCCAAAGCTCGTGCTCTGGCAAGGAACAGTCCCCAACACGTCAG
This sequence comes from Zootoca vivipara, assembly GCF_965207765.1. Classification (NCBI taxonomy): domain Eukaryota; kingdom Metazoa; phylum Chordata; class Lepidosauria; order Squamata; family Lacertidae; genus Zootoca; species Zootoca vivipara. The sequence goes on along the minus strand of NC_142584.1, from coordinate 79,846,857 downwards.
GTGGAGTAGGGGTGGGGAGGCACTGGCCACCCCACAATGCCGCTGCACCCATAAAAGTGGGTAAGCGGACCTACAAATTTTACTCTTACAGAACATAGTGATGGCTACCAACTTGGGTGGCTTTAAACAAGTTCAGGGGGAATAAAGCTATCAGGAGTCGCTAGTTATGGTGACTATGCTATGTCCCCAGTATCAAAGGTAGTTGCTGGGAACTGCACATGGAGATAGTGCTGCTGCACTCAGGTTCTCCATGGAGGTGTCCCATGCGCATCTGGTTGGCCACTGCGAGAACAAAGTGCTGGACTAGATGGGAGCCTTGGCTTGATCCAGGAGGACTCTTCTTTCTTATGTTCTTATAATAATAAGTGGATCTGTCGGTAAGTCACTGCCAGTGATTCTTCTAATTTCAGTTGTGATCACCATTTTTCAATGCAACCTCAAAATATGATAAATAGTGGCACCATTAGAAATGCATCTGCTTTACTCATCATCCATGTGGTTGTACAGCAGGTGGCGCTGTGGTCTAAACCACTGAGCCTCTTGGGCTTGCCAATTGGAAGGTCAGCGGTTCAAATGCACGTGATGGGGTGAGTTCCCGTTGCTCTGTCAACCTAGCAGTTTGAAAGCATACCAGTGCAAGTAGCTAAATAGGTACCACTGTGGTGGGAAGTTAAACAGTGTTTTCATGCACTCTGGCATTCGTCATGGTGCCCTGTTGCACCAGAAGTGGTTTAGTCATGTTGGACACATGACCCAGAAAGCTGTCTCTGGACAAATGCCGGCTCCCTCAGCGAGATGAGCGCCACACCCCATAGCCACACCCCATAGTCGTCTTTCACTGGACCGCCCTGGGGTCCTTTACCTTTTTACATCTGACTAAGCCTGTGCGGTACCAAATATTGCCTTTATGTGTGCACGTATGTGCAGCTGTGTTTGTGTGTGTATGTGTGCTTTACATACACACATACACTTTTCAGTTCATACATGGTGTGGACTGAGGAATATAATTTCATGTGTCTTGTGAAATATTTTTCCTGAAATCATCTTCCTATTTTATAAGAATTCCTTATGGGAAATCAGCCTACTACTTATTATGGTTTATAAATTTGATTTAAAGTTTGCTTGGTTAGGCTATTGGAGATTAGCATTAGGCTCTTGGTACACTTCCTCAATAAGCCATATCATGCTACCAGTTTAGTAATTATATGTTTAACATGCTACCAGTTTAGTAATTATATGTTTAACTTGCAAATATTGAAATTTAGGAGCAGACTGGCTATCTACTTCTTCGTTGATTTATCTACAGCTTCTTAGTAAACCATATTGTAGTAGTCTCCTGAGTTCTATTAAGTCATACTCTTTCCAGATCTGAATATTCTCAAACCCACCCACCCCAAATTCCTCCATTACAGTAAATATTTGTGTGCAGGGAAAATCCTTGACTTGTTTGCCTTTGTATATCTGCCAGATTTGGAATAAACTGCTTTACACAGGGATTCACTCAGATGGCATCCAGATCTTTTCTACTTGGTAACTTTCCCAAAAGAAATAGCAAAATCTTTAGAGAATTCTATAATAAGCTCTACAACTTTGACATCTCAGCAGACGAAAAGACCAAAGACAGGTTACGCTTCCTCACATCTTCAGTTAGGTTGAGTAAAGGAATTGAAGAATAAGAAGGTCCTAGGTATGCATAGGATTTCAGGGGAACATTAGAATATATATTTTAAATTCTTTATACTTGTTTTTGTTAAGCATGTTGAATGAAGTAATGTACAATGAAAGCATACCTTTCCAATTTCATGGGAAATATCAGAAATAATTGTTGATCATAAACAAGGGAAAGATTTATTAAGCTTGTTACCCTTCTTTATCAGGATTTTAAGATATGGACTATCAACTAGGCCAAAAGATGAAACAAGATATTAGGCAGATACATTGTTAAAGATTTATTGAAGGTATAAAATTCCATACACATGCCTATTGATCTAAGCTATTTAATATACTCCATTTAGAATCAGAAGGCCTACATGGAGCTTTACTTTGGATGTGGAAAAAGCAATCGATCATATGAAGGGGAACTATCTGTTTCAAGTATTATACAAATTTGATCTAAGGGGAGAGTTTGTTGCATGTATCAACATATATGCAAAACCCATGGCTTACGATTTGGTAAAAAGAGCAACTCTGAAACTTTTAATTGTCTTGGAGGTACTCAGCAGGGACCTCCACTATCCCCATCTATTGTCTGCCATAGCAATACAGACCCTAGGATGAGGTTATCTGAATGAGTTCTCATTAAAGGGGTGAAAATAGAGGAAGGAAAAGATCGACTATGAGACTCTGTGGGAACTTTTAGGAATCTAGTAGCACTATTCAAAATCACTCTTCCCTTCCTTTGGAAACAATGGGAGGTATGTTTTAGGTTTAGACCTGCTCCTGAACTGGTCAAAATCTGTGCCTAGTCCTCCAATTAGTCCTCCTAACAGTCCCCCTTTCAGCTCTGCTGACATCAGAGCTCTGACATCGATTGGGCCAGAGGATAAGAGGTTTCTGAAGTGGCAATAAAGGAGTAATCTGACATCAGATCTCTCTCTCTCTGATGTACATTCATTACTCATCATTCATCATTGTATTTGTATGCTTTTTTCTATAGTTAAAACCATGCTCAGGGCTGCTTACAACATAAAAAAATACATAATTACAAACTAACAGAAGTAATCGTGAACATATCAAAAAGTATACAACCAAACAGAACATTTTCCACATAAATCATAATAAGGTATAAAAATAAAGATGCAAAAAATTAATATAAATAATAGCAACAATGCCACCCCACAAACTCCCTAAATATCACCCCAGTAGCCTCAGCTTTTGTAGCTGGAGTCAGTCAGGACTCCGCCCTCCCAGTCCAGGTGAAAAAAGGCATGCAAGGCAGGGAGCAGTTCTCCCAGGAATTACAGCCAAGATGGTTTTTGATGTAGGAGCTCTCTCTCTCTCTTTCTGACTATCCGGGAGCAATAAAATAGCAGCCTATCATTTATGCTTAAAATCAGCCTTGGCACAAGATGGATTGGGGCTGCTTTTTAAGTATGATGTATGATTACCTGTCTTTTCTCCCATCCTTAACTAATGGCAGCTTGAGGAGAAAATTTAATCTGCTTTAAAAAAAACCTGTATGGAAATTTTTAATTTGAATGAGAATTAAAAACTTGCTTTCCTTTAAAAGCATGAGTTTTCAAAGCTTGCTTTTTGAGCCAAGAACTGTGCCCAGAACATTTGGAAAGTGTTAAAGTTGGTGGATAACTGAGTTTCACCTTGCACATTAGTCCAGAAGGTGTGGATCGGTTCAGTTCATAACTGGAATGTACAAAGATTGAATTCCTCAAGCATCCTTATTCTTTCCTTGCGCGTTAAATAGGCAAGAATTCTAAAAGAAGAAGCCAACGCGCCAAACAGCTTTTCCATACAGTACTTAACTTTTATTTTGTGTCAAAAGTGTGCCAGGTGCTTTTCGTAACCTACTGCGTTGAATTCTTCTTGTGCGTCTTATTGAAGGATGTGTGATTCTTTCTTTCTTTTTTTAAAAAAGAAGGAAACTAACGATATTATTGCATCGAGCTTTTGCAAAGTGAAGAATGTCACTCTGAGCCGCTTTTCAGTTGACACATCTGCATGGCCAATGATGAATTAAGAAATGACGTAATGCTTGCTTAGTACATAGCCGATGCCCATATTGGAAGTGGCTGGATACAGTTCAAGCAAAGGTAGCTTAGTTGCTGGGAAAGCCATTCCCTCCACCCCACTCCATGACTGCATAAAGCTGCAAGGGAAATTACAGACAGGGAGAACAACCAGTATTCCACATCTCATTTGTCCCTTGAAGAACACGTCTTCACGCACAAGACCACACACAAGAGTGTGCGTACAGACTAGTTGTTCCCTTGTGATACTCATTGCTCTGCCTGTTTTCAACCAGGACTACTCATGCTTTGTAGTGTTTTAGGAAGGCAGCTGTGCAACAGAGCTAGTATTGCTCACAGCTGGGAAAATAAAGCAAGCAAATGCTGGACTATAGCAGGGGGAATGTGAGCTTCAAAATCAACGGCCGCTCCAACTTCAGTCGCATTTGGTCTTGCAGAGGTGGGCAGTAAAGAGAAGTGGGCACCTCCTTCCCATCACCCACATGAGAGAAGACAGGAAGATGTGGATACCTTTAGTAATGGTGTATTGGTGAAAAAATGCTCAGTAATATAAAAACTTAACAAATTTGAGGTTTTTAATAGTAGTTATAAGATGCATCTCATCAAAAGATGGTAGCCTTAATGGTTAAATCTGGTTTGTTTAGAATATAGACAGTTTAAAGCCCCAAGTGATAGTATTCAAAAATAATAAGAAATTAGGACTTATTTTACTGTCATGGTTATTCTCTGAATACCAGAACATCTAGTTGGCATGAATAAGATCACTTCTGCCTGAACATTTGCTGGCTTCTAGCACACTTTTTTTTAGCTTGCTGTTTGGCATTTCCAGGCTGAGTCTGCAGACAGGTGCCTGTTTCTAGAAGCTTTGATCGGCTGCAGAGAAGGGATGTTTGCCATTCCTGCCACCTCCTGCCTTGTTGGTCTCGTCACCCACTGCTCTTGTATCTGCTGTGGAGCAAAACTCAAATCCTGCTCATTGCGGAGCTTTGAAAGTGACAGATACCAGCCAGTTTGCTTCCAGGTCCAATTCAGAGTGCTTGTTTTGACATTTATAGTCCTAAATAGCTCTGGATCTTGATTATCTTAGGCAGTATGTTTACTCCCATGCAGACCCTCCCTGCAGGATTTAATATATTTTCCAGCAGTTCTGCTCCAGGCTCCATCTTATGTAATGACCAGATTAGGCTCTACTGGGAGCCATGCCTTCTCTGTGGTCATCTCATGCTCTGGAGCAGGCTCCCCCAAACTGCGGCCCTCCAGATGTTTTGGCCTACCAACTCCCATGATCCCTAGCTAACAGGACCAGTGGTCAGGGAAGATGGGAATTGTAGTCCAAAACATCTGGAGGGCCGAAGTTTGGGGATGCCTGCTCTGGAGTAAGCTTCATTCAGCTTCTGCCTTGTTGTCTTTTTGGAGACACTTAAATCTGTGTGTTTGTGTTCTTTTATTTTATTTATTTATTTATTTTTATTTTGGATGCCATTTCTCCCTAGTTCTGTAGAATGTGGCGATTCTCCTGCTGTTTTGTTGATTGATTGACTTGATCTTTTATTTTTTATTTGAATGCAGTTTTTTACTGCTTTACTTTGCACAGCACTGTGAAATTATAGTACTGTAAAATCATTTAAATAAAAAATAAATAAAACATTTCCTGGTTGAGATCTGGTGACCATGCTTGGAAATCTCTGTGAAGAGTTACACTACAAAGAAGAAGGAAAAGAGAAATATATGAGGCTTTTCCCAGCACACAGTCACCCTGATGGGCGATTGAAATTATATATATTTTATAAGCCTTTGAAAGTTGGGTTTTTATTCTTTTGTACAAGAACTATTAAAATAAGTGGCCTTATATTCATAGGTGGCACATACCAATTTTCTGATATCATTGTTTCATATGAACGTTTGCCTGTTCTCATAATAATGAAGCATTAATTTTTATTCACAGATGATGCTGATGGTATTCTTACCCAGAATCATGTAATAAAAAGAAAATATCTAAATGTCATTGAACTCAGTGTACATCTTTTCCCCAGTGTAATGAGGAAATGAACTCAGCCATTTCAAAAACAGGAAGAAACATGCATCATGAGATCTAATAGATCATCCAAATTAGTCCCAAATTGACTTTCAGAAACAGATTTGGAGAGCCTTTTGTTCAGAGCAAGTTTAGCATCACAAAACTCGGAACGGAACATGAAATAAATAAGGCTCCACACATCTCCCCCGCCCCTTGAAATGTGCTGCTTTCAAACCAATAAGCAATAATTATTGTGAATATTCTCACCTGATTGTGCTTGTCTGTGTTTTAAAAGATCAAGGCAGCATTAATATGTAGTTAGAACAGCTGCGGCATGTGAAATTGGGGTGCTGCAATGGCGCTGCCCACCTAGCTGCAGAAATGTGACACTTACCAGCACTGGGAAGAGGCAGGGTGAGGTTGGTGATTCTCTCACTGTTGCCCCTCCACAGTCATTGCATCTGAGAGGGCAGTGATATAGTTACACCCGCCTCACATATTGCAGCTGTGTTAGAATGTTGGACTAGGGATCAAATCCCCACTTAGCCTAAAAGCTGACTGGGTGACCTTGGGAAAGTGACTGGAGAACTGCACTGCAAAATTCAGAGAAGTGTGAATTTTGAAGGCTGCCTATGTTCAGTTCATGTATTGTTCAGACACGTGTGCATTAGGCAGGTTTGCCTTTGAAGGAGCACTCAATTGCATCTGTCCCCCATCCCTATGCCCTCCCAAATATGATTTGCATATATTTTTTTTCAAATGAAAAACGCAGAGAACTACAGGATTAGGATGGTAAGTGCTCAACAACCTGTAACACTGTATGGAAACCACAGCCTAAAATGTGTCTTATAAATAATTTAAACAAACAAACACAACTTAATCACAATATAATGCCATTTAAAAAATCTATTAACACTCCCACATGTTCATATTTTATTATAGGTTGATGCCTTGAGATTACGTTTAGAAGAAAAAGAAAGTTTTCTTAATAAAAAAACCAAACAACTGCAAGACCTCACGGAAGAAAAGGGAACCCTGGCTGGAGAAATTCGAGATATGAAAGACATGTTAGAAGTCAAAGAAAGAAAAATCAATGTTCTTCAAAAAAAGGTAAGTGGCATGACAAGGCCCATTAGGCAATCGAAGGAATATTTTTGATGGAGATGACAAGATCAGGGGGGAAGTAAGTGGAAGCATGGGAAGGCGAAAGTGTTATAATCAAAAGGCAGTGACCACACAACAAAAAAACAACAACAAAATTGTGGAAGTGAGAATGGAGAGAATCTACATTTTTATAGGCTGATTTCCCCTCTTACTTTTTCTTTGTAATTCACCCATACTTCTTATGCTTGCATGTTTTGAGGGAAGTTGCCATCAAACTTACGATCTCAGATGGTCTTATAAGTCATTGCAGTTCTTTTGAGTTCATCTTTCTGCCAAATGAAAGTTTTCCCAAAACAGTCTGTTGCTTCAGTTTGGTGACAGTACCTCGTCTGCTTTTATTAGCAAAGCAATTCAGGGGAAGGATGAAGATTCCCCCCCTTCCACCCCCCACCCCAAATATTTTTCTACTTCTGCAATCGTTGTGCTGCCCTTGAGCATGTGGTGTATTCCTGTTTTTTCTTGATCGGTCCAGTTTGACTACAACATAATCATTATAAGTTAACAATTGAGTTTGCTATTAGTTTAACAATTTAGTTGAATTTGACAGTTGAATTTCTAGAATACAAAATACATAATAAAACAAAAACAAACCAACAACCCCCTCCCACAAACACATGTAAAGAGCCACAGGTTGTTAATTATTCTGGTTGAAGAGACAAGTTTTTGCCTGGCAGCTAAATATATTAATGAAGGTGCCAGACGAACCTCCATGGGGAGAGTATTCCACAAATGGAGAGCAGAAAAGGCCATTCTCTTGTTGCCACCCTCCTCTCATGGAGGAGGCACATGAAGAAGGGCCTCAGATTATGAATGCAGAGTCTGAGTTGGTTCACGTGGGAAGAGACGGTCCTTGAGGTATTGCAGTCCTGAGCCGTTTAAGCATTTATGGGTCAAAACCAGCACATTGAATTGGCCCAAGAAACTAATTGGCAGCCAGTGCAGTAGGACCAGGGTCAGTGTAATATGCTCAAACTCCCTTGCCCAAGTGAGCAACATAGCTGCCAAATTCTGTGCCAGCTGAAGTTCCCAAACCGTCTTCAGAGAAAGTCCCTACTAGGGAACAAATAGAGTCCCACTTCCATGTTATAATTTGTCTCAAAGGGAAATCCAGCATATTCTTGTGTGTGTGTGTTTTCTGTGATCAAGAAATTGTTGGGAAATGCATTTCTCAAACAAACTATAGTTTAAGATGGGAGGCTAAAAACTTGCTTACTTTTCAGGAAAGATTTTCATAATAGCACACACAAGTCTTTTCACTTTTTTTTAAACTCACATATTCAAACAGATGTTCCCTGCAGGTCTAGTGCTTTAAATGGTATAGTAAGGATAAAAGACCAGAAAAAAATGTTTTGTGGAGGGGAAACTCCCAGGTTATGACTGTAGTTTCCTATGTGGCCTTCAGGAGTACATGATTTATTTTCAACAGATGGTGTGATAAATTCATTCACAGATGATTTATCTGAAGAAAGTTTTAACTGAAACATTATCCTCTTTCTCCTCCAATTGTTTAAGTAAATTCATATCATTATACTATAAAGAAAACGTTCACTGTTTATTTTCCTTAGGTCTAGTGTGCAGTCCCCAAGTTAGACATTCAGTAGTTTTCCATTTAAAACTGCAGTCTTCTTTTTCTTTTTTAAAAAAAGCAGCATTAAAAAATGGTCTCCTTACTGAGTCCATCAGCATTTAGACTGATTATAGAACATGCCTTCCTTTTAAAAAGCTGTTTCCTCTTGGCTTTATCCAGAGGGCTGTCTCTCCCTTCCCCCAGCACCCAGTAAATTATGCTGTCCTTCGTAATTTCATATAGTGGCACAGAGGCTTCCTTGTCTATTTAATGTTATGACATGCATTTTTTGAAAATCTGCTGTATCCCACAGTCCTGATCATAGAAGGACTTCTGTAGCCCACCGTGCCATTTTTTTTGGAGATGCTGAAGATAATTTTTTGCCTTAGCCTTCTGATGAACCCTTCCAAGTTCTGATAACAACTGACTTTGGGAACTATCTCTCTTGATTTTTATCGAAAAGCTAACTTCTGAATAATGCTAAACCAGGGGCCATAGGTCAGTGGTGGAACACCTGCTTCGCTGAAGAACAGCCTAGGACCTCCAGTTAAAAGACCAGGGAGCAGATAATGGGGAGGACCTCCCCGCCTGAGAATTTGGGAAAGTTATTGCCAATCAAAGGGATGCGGGTGGTGCTGTAATCTAAACCACTGAGCCTCTTGGGCTTGCCGATCAGAAGGTCGGCGGTTTGAATCCCTGTGACGGGGTGAGCTCCCGTTGCTCGGTCCCAGCTCCTGCCAACCTAGCAGTTCGAAAGCACGCCAAAAAAGTGCAAGTGGATAAATAGGTACTGAAGGTGTGAAGGAAAACGGCGTTTCCATGCGCTGCTCTGGTTTCGGTGTTCCATCCATTCAGTGCTATGACAAACTGGACATGCTGCATACATGCTTGTGTACAATCTGGCTGCCCTTTCATCTTATGTGCACCAGTTTAGTGTGGAAAAGTATCCTTACTAGTAGTTGTACCTTTCGTGCTTGCAAACAAGGGATCTTCTGAAGCTTTTTATGATGAGCTTTCTTTGTATGGGACCCACTTGTTCTGGTGACCCACTCTCAGTGTTGCCTGTCACAATACGTAAGTATGGATCCTATTTCCTCAGAGCCCCCTGCCAAAACTCAGGGAAAATTCTCAAAGGAAGAATTTCCAAAACCGATAACTATGTAAGTTTCTTACATTCCTTGATTTGTTTGGCCTCTGCGGATTTATGGACGCCATGGCCTTAGTTTTGCCACTGTGTTTTGAAATGAATGTGTACGCAAACATGAATGAAAGTGGAGGATGTGCTATTAGACTTTTTTGAGCATAAGAAATTTGGGGAAATAGCTGGAGGCAGACTTTTGTTTTGTTTTGTTGAGGATAGGAATGTGATAATAAAAAAAGGATTAAAATAGTACTCACTTTCACCTACAAAGCTTTCCACATTAAATTATTATGGTTCCCATACTTAATGGCTAGAGGCTCATAACTAATGAAGTGCTATATGACATATTGCCCTAACCTACAAGCCAATTAGAGTTAGCAGTAGGTGTCATAAAACCATAGCTATAATGTAATGTTTGGAATTGGAATGGTTGGACTGAGCCTTATATGCTTGGTAGGTACTGCCTTGCTTGGATTAAAACTGAAGGTATGTGGCCCAGAGTCAGTTAGTAAAATTCTATGCCAGAACAGCATGTAGTTCTTAAATTTGGATTAAACTGTCAAACAATTTACAGCAATGTTAACTTGGGTTTGAGTGCTGTTGAGCAATCTTCATTCTGTGTCATTACCACCCACTTGTAAAAAGAGGTGACTTTTGCACACACACAAAAACCCGAACAACCCCAAAACAAAATTAAATTGTTGGGAGTTCTGATTAGAGCAGGGTCCCTGTGTTTACTTTTGACTTGGAAAAGTCATCATGATATTTTTCTAGCTCGTCATTAATGCCAGAGGACAAATCGCTCTTACGAGTGCACCCCCATGTGGTGGCAGCTGGTATTTACCATGCCAAATGAAAGGCTAAGGCTGTGTGCAGACTTCAGCCTTTGAAATACTTTTTGTAGACATCGCCTTGCAAGTGTCCGCACCTGCAAGTTATGCAGATAGCATGAGCAGTTGTTAAATTGTTGTCATCTGTACTTGCAGAGATACGTCCTCTGTGGCTAGTGCTCATTTGTTCCTTTGCTCGCACCTTTTTATATGCCCTCTGTGCTCCCCACACCCTGCTGCAAGTTTACGGATATACCGGACTCTGGGCTGCATCCAAACTAATGCTGACATAGAGTAGACCAATCGAAATTAATGGTCCTGAGTTAGCTGTATGTACAGTGGTACCTTGGTTTATGAACTTAATCTATTCCGGAAGTCCGTTCTTAAACCAAAGTGTTCTTAAACCAAGGTGTGCTTTCCCATAGCAGTGGGGGACTCAATTTACAAATGGAACACACTCAACAGGAAGCCAAACATGTTCTGCTTCCAAGGCAAAGTTCACAAACCAAAACACCTACTTCCGGGTTTGCAGCGTTCTTAATCCAAGTTGTTCATCAACTAAGCTGTCTTAAACCAAAGTACATACCACTGTACTAATTTCAGTGGGTCAACTCTGAGTATAACTGATATCGACTGATACAACCCTCTGTGTATATCCAAAGTCTTCCCTTGCTGTTGGCATTTGTCTGTCTTGGGAGACAGGCAGCTTCATGACTGCATATCTTTTTCCTTTTGGCAATGCACTCTGATTATGCTCAGAGGTTGCCTGTTCTAGCACCACACATAACTAACTACTGATTGCAGTGTCTGTTTTATTGCAAGCCACTTGTGGTCTGGTATGCTCAGAGCCTCCCTGCGCTGACACCAGACAAGCAGAGAACATCACACAGTTTTATTTACTGAAGGAGATGCTGTGGGAGGGAGAGTCCTTGATATTTCTGTTATATCTGATCCCTGTTCTACCAGTTAATTCCACTGGGGTCGTTGAAGATTCTTACAAGGCAACAAACAACAGCAAGAGGTTTGAGGTCTACAAATTGGGTACACCTCAAATCTCTTGGACTGCCACCATAAGCAAGCAATGATTGCAACATGAAATTGATCATAACTTTGGTATTTTGATAAACTTAGAGGGATAATAATAAATGCTATGGCAGAAGCCAGTGCCTTTGCAATTGTGTTTAAATACAGGAGAGAAAGAGATCATGGTGGTTGTTTCCATCCACCCCTTTAAAGAGCAAAACATTAGTGAAACTTATTCAACTTCCAAACACTGAAATATTGGCATTCTGATATATTGGGGGGGGGGCCCTTCACATTTGGGCTTAAGTTCGCACACAGCCTTAGACTTTAACCTGGCATGGTAAATACCAGCATTTTTAGAGTACTGAAAAGTGATGTTTTGACATTTTTTCCAAGCATATTTTTTTTTGATGGCCTTTTGCTCGTCTTTCTGCTTATTTCTGGCTCTCCTTAAAATTTAACTTGCCAATTAAATTTCCCACTTAATTTGACTGGCTGTGGTGACACATCCTGTTCTGCCAGTGGTGTAGCAAAGCTAGGTCTGATTGTGATGATGTCATAGGCTCCCATAAACAAAATCATACTTGGCGCCATAATAAGCCATTAAATGGCAATAGGAGGCAGTGTCCTGGGGGAACTAAAGGGCACTGACTAGCATTGAAGGATGAGTGAGTGAGATCAGGGGTGGCCCGTGGAATTGCTGCCTCCTGCCTCCTCCTCCTTTCACTGCCAGTGCACCCCACCCCTCACACTTCCACTTCCGCTGTGCCCCGGCTCTTGCCAAACTTGACTTGGGGCTTTCCTCCAGGCATTGCCACTCAGCTTCTCCTCTGGACAGGGAAGCCGATTCGCATTGTGGCACGCAGGAATTGCAAGGAAGAAAACCCTCTCACCAGTGGGCTGTGGGTGGGGAGGGCGGAACACCATCTCTTGCACTTCTGCCACCTTAGGTGAGCGCTTCAGCCTGCCTCATGGTCAGTTCGGCATATATATTTCTGGAAAATCAGCAGGATTAAATAGGCTAAATTTGAAGCATTCACTAATGTCAAAATTAGGGAATTTAATTACTGCCCTAAAAAGATCTGCACTTTCATTGACCTTTACAGCTGTGGACGCATCAAGTGCATGGTGAATTACTGTAACACCTTTTCTTGTTTTGCATAAGCAGGAGCTGCTTTGAGTTGAGGGAAGGATACAATAAATTCCTTTTCAAGCACTAGAAGATTGATGTGAAGACAAAATGTATGTTTGATATAGTTAAAGTAAAATGGATATTTCAGTCTGTATTTAACTATTCAGTTGAAGTATGGTGTGACCTGATTCATTCTTTGAAACCTATCTAATATAAAATCATAAATAATTTTAGGTTTCTTGATTATGGTATATGATGTGATAGTTCATAACTGTCATCTCACTTGTCAGACATTAACGCGTGCTCCCAGCAACACTTCCTCTGTGACCTTTTGGTGTTTGTAAGTTCAGTCTAAGCTGCTTTAAAATACAGGGTGAGATGTGAAGGAAGCCATAGTTGAAGGGCCATTGATTTTGGTGGGTCTACTCTTGAATATGACTTGGGCTGCAATCTTACCCCCACTTACCTGGGAGTAAGGTGTGTGTGTGTGTGTGTGTGTCACAGTATAACATTTTATGTACTCTACTTGTTGTTGTTTAGTCGTTTAGTCGTGTCCGACTCTTCGTGACCCCATGGACCATAGCACGCCAGGCACTCCTGTCTTGCACTGCCTCCCGCAGTTTGGTCAAACTCATGTTCGTAGCTTCGAGAACACTGTCCAACCATCTTGTCCTCTGTCGTCCCCTTCTCCTAGTGCCCTCCATCTTTCCCAACATCAGGGTCTTTTCCAAGGATTCTTCTCTTCTTATGAGGTGGCCAAAGTATTGGAGCCTCAGCTTCACGATCTGTCCTTCCAGGGAGCACTCAGGCCTGATTTCCTTAAGAATGGATAGGTTTGATCTTCTAGCACTCCATGGGACTCTCAAGAGTCTCCTCCAGCACCATAATTCAAAAGCATCAATTCTTCGGCGATCAGCCTTCTTTATGGTCCAGCTCTCACTTCCATACATCACTACTGGGAAAACCATAGCTTTAACTATACGGACCTTTGTCGGCAAGGTGATGTCTCTGCTTTTTAAGATGCTGTCTAGGTTTGTCATTGCTTTTCTCCCAAGAAGCAGGCGTCTTTTAATTTCGTGACTGCTGTCACCATCTGCAGTGATCAAGGAGCCCAAGAAAGTAAAATCTTTCACTGCCTCCATTTCTTCCCCTTCTATTTGCCAGGAGGTGATGGGACCGGTGGCCATGATCTTGGTTTTTTTGATGTTGAGCTTCAGACCATATTTTGCACTCTCCTCTTTCACCCTCATTAAAAGGTTCTTTAATTCCTCCTCGCTTTCTGCCATCAAGGTTGTGTCATCTGCATATCTGAGGTTGTTGATATTTCTTCCGGCAATCTTAATTCCGGCTTGGGATTCATCTAGTCCAGCCTTTCGCATGATGAATTCTGCATATAAGTTAAATAAGCAGGGAGACAATATACAACCTTGTCGTACTCCTTTCCCAATTTTGAACCAATCAGTTGTTCCATATCCAGTTCTAACTGTAGCTTCTTGTCCCACATAGAGATTTCTCAGGAGACAGATGAGGTGATCAGGCACTCCCATTTCTTTAAGAACTTGCCATAGTTTGCTGTGGTCGACACAGTCAAAGGCTTTTGCATAGTCAATGAAGCAGAAGTAGACGTTTTTCTGGAACTCTCTAGCTTTCTCCATAATCCAGCGCATGTTTGCTATTTGGTCTCTGGTTCCTCTGCCCTTTCGAAATCCAGCTTGCACTTCTGGGAGTTCTCGGTCCACATACTGCCTAAGCCTGCCTTGTAGAATTTTGAGCATAACCTTGCTAGCGTGTGAAATGAGCGCAATTGTGCGGTAGTTGGAGCATTCTTTGGCACTGCCCTTCTTTGGAATTGGGATGTAGACTGATCTTCTCCAATCCTCTGGCCATTGCTGAGTTTTCCAAACTTGCTGGCATATTGGGTGTAGCACCTTAACAGCATCATCTTTTAAAATTTTAAATAGTTCAGCTGGAATATCATCACTTCCACTGGCCTTGTTATTAGCAGTGCTTTCTAAGGCCCATTTGACTTCACTCTCCAAGATGTCTGGCTCAAGGTCAGCAACCACACTACCTGGGGTGTACGAGACCTCCATATCTTTCTGGTATAATTCCTCTGTGTATTCTTGCCACCTCTTCTTGATGTCTTCTGCTTCTGTTAGGTCCTTACCACTTTTGTCCTTGATTATGGTAATCTTTGTACGAAATGTTCCTTTCATATCTCCAATTTTCTTGAACAGATCTCTGGTTTTCCCCATTCTATTGTTTCCCTCTATTTCTTTGCATTGCTACTCTACTTAGAAATTCTGAATCTTAAGCAGTACAATACCTGAAGCAAATAGTTCCATAGGACTTATAGCGTGAGCCTAACCATATCCTCTCAGAAGTGGGCTGAATATCACCTAACTTATTGGAAACCTTATGAATGAAAATTTGATTTTCATTACAGCAGCAGCTCTCTGGTGTGTCAAAAAGAGAATTATCTAAGCTCAGGTACTAGAGATCCTTTATTTTTTTATAATATATTTATTAAAGATTTTTTTCGACAACAAAAACATACAAAAATACAAAACACAAAAAGAAAATACAAAAACACAAAATAGAAAAAATACAAAGATACAAAAAATACAAAAACAAAAATTCTTACTTACAAACCTTATTTCAAATCTATTGAGTTCCTCTCCCACCTTCTGCTGTGCTTCTTGATATTTCATATTTAGTAAATTCTAATTCTTACATAAAATCTTAAATTCCTTAGATATTATCATATTACTACATCTATTTGCCTTATCTTTTATAGATTCAATCTATATCTTACTTCCTAATTAAATATCCTTATCTTCTAACAATACATATTTTCAAACCTTATTGTTATCTACAACCTCCTTGTATCTCCCTCACTGTCATTAAGTCAATCTATTACATGCTTATTTTTCAAATAGGTTTTAAATTTCTTCCAATCTTCTTCCACTGCTTCTTCACTCCGATCCCGAAGTCTCCCCGTCAACTCAGACAGTTCCATATATTCTATCAGCTTCTTCTGCCATTCATCCACAGTTGGTAATTCTTTATGGTACTAGAGATCCTTTAGCCCAGGCACCCCCAAACTCGGCCCTCCAGATGTTTTGGGACTACAACTCCCATCATCCCTGACCACTGGCCCTGTTAGCTAGGGATGATGGGAGTTGTAGTCCCAAAACATCTGGAGGGCCGAGTTTGGGGATGCCTGCTTTAGCCAGACAGATAAAAAGAAACGGCAGCTTCAAAATATATAGTGGATCTAATGTGTGGGTGTTTGGGTGTGTGTACATAATGAGTCTCATAGCTAAGTTTTGGCAAAGGGTAGGTGGAATAGAATCTTAGTTTTCAATGTGTTTTCAATGTGTTTTTAAGTTGTTTCATTGTTGTTTGGCCACCTGGGCTCCTTTGAAAGGAAGACTGGGATAGAAATGTAAATGAATTATTGAATGGATATATATATCTCAGAGAGGAGAATTCTGACAAGGTATAAAGTAGGTGAGTGTGCCTTATTTGTTCTAAAGTTGTAGTTGACTGTTGAATTGGGGACTCATTGTGCAGGATGCACTGATACAGCTACAGCAGCAGCGATGCAGATCAGTCAGTGCTATGCCAAATTTTAGCCTAGTAGCTCATAACATACCAGCTTTGTAAGCTTTATTTACTGTGGTTTATATTGATAAATTGCTTCCAGTTTCTCCCCATTTGCTCAAGTCAGTATTGTGCTTTATAACAGCCTGGGCTGCTCACAGGGGCACAACTGGCAAGGTCCATTATCACACATTTCAAATATAACTGCTGTAGCTGTGTTTTGCTTTATAAGCCCAGAAATATATTTATATTTAAAATAAGTTTTATTGAAGGAATTGGATTTTCATTGTTGCCGAAACTTGTCGCGTTTAACCTTCTGCATTAATCTATGTTTGTTCATGCATTTTTTTTAATTAATTAATTCAATACTTTACACACCACCTTCCAGTGGTAATGGATGTTCAAGGTGGATTACAGTAACAATACTAGCAACTGAAAGGCAAACAGTGTAACACTAAAAATAAGAGAAGCAGCAATAAAACAGAAACAGCTGTAACACACACAAATATAAAGCAGCAACCACTTGAGCAGCGTAAATAGATAAAAAACATAGCAACTAAACTCACGTCTGAAGTAGATTAAAAGCTTCCTGGAATAAAAATGTTTTAGTGGGATATTGGAAGGCTAGCAGAGAGGGGGCAGAGCAACTCTCCCCAGGCAGTGAGCTCTGAATCTTGGGTGTGGCCAAGTATGTTCCGACATGAGGTTCAGCTGGACGTGGAGAAGAGTCTCTCTCCTAAATTTTAATATTCAGCATATTAATGTCTTAATGTTAGCGATCATGCATTCAACTCACTGTCTTCCATGTGAAGCCTCCAGTTACCCAGTGTTTTTTTTCATTGTATAAGACTAGGTTTCCCCCCCTAAGAAATAATGTCAAAAATTAGGGGTGCTTCTTATACACGGGGCCATCTCCCCCCATTTTCTTATACATGGGGGTGTCTTATAGACAGAAAAATATGGTATATTGAATCATTATTAGAAAGGCATTACCCTTCACATCTGAAAATCACAATTAATTGACACAAAGACGTAAGAATACATATTTTAGATGTTTAGCTGTAATGATAAATGAAAGGTTTTTTTTAAAAAAATCTTACTAGCTGTATAGTCCTTCATTTGCATTATTGCTAGATGTAGACAGAACCTGCTGTCCAATGTTGTCAGATTGCTTTGATAATTTTCTTATCACCGAGTTTATATATGTGGTTGCAGAATGGTCTTGTTTCACTAGGTAGAGGGGAGAAAAAGGCCAAATTCTTCATTCTTCATAATAAATAATAATAATAATAATAATAATAATAATAATAATAATAATAATAATATATTATTTATACCCCGTCCATCTGGGCAGCTTCCAACAGAAAAATGAAATAAAATAATTTATTAAACATTAAAAGCCTCCCTAAACAGGTCTGCCTTCAGATGTCTTCTAAAAATCTGGTAGCTGTTTATCTCTTTGACATCTGATGGGAGGGCGTTCCACAAGGTGGGCGCCACTACCGAGAAGGCCCTCTGCCTGGTTCCCTGCAACTTGGCTTCTCACAACGAGGGAACCGCCAGAAGGCCCTCAGTGCTGGACCTCAGTGTCTGGGCAGAACGATGGGGGTGGAAACGCTCCTTCAGGTATACTGGACCGAGGCCATTTAGGGCTTTAAAGGTCAGCACCAACACTTTGAATTGTGCTCGGAAACGTACTGGGAGCCAATGTAGATCTTTCAAGACCGGTGTTATGTGGTCTCGGCGGCCGCTCCCAGTCACCAGTCTAGCTGCCGCATTCTCAAAGAGAATCTCAACCTTGTTTGCTTGAATATACACTTGAATATAATTTAAATACTTAATCAGATTGAATTCTAAGATCAAAGTGAACTGGGCTGCATTCAGGTGTCCCATTTTCCCCCATATTGGTTTTGAAACGTTAGGAAAATAGTTCCTTAGCTGGCCTCCACTCAACCTGAAAGCTGTGGAATGCATCTATTCCCTATCTTCACAACAGTTATGGCCACATTCATAACTTTGGCACAACAATCATATTGCATGTTTTGTGGGTGTCTAGCTATGCTTGGAAAGCATTTATTTTGGACATCATTGCAACAACCATAAAAATGCCAACATTTTAGAACTGTAGGGTCCTGCCCCCCCCCCACACGCTGCAGTCATAAGTACATTTTACTTGGTAGTAAGCTCCACGGATAGCCATGAGACTTACTTCCAGATAAAGGTGGTTAGGATTGGGGTGTGAGGAGAGGATGAGTATTCCCAGATACACTGTGATGTTATCGGCATGGGCCTCTTTTGGCCAGCTTCCTCACAGCAGTTCATTTCTATGTTATGTTCCTGCTCTCCCTCATCTGAAGTCTGGCAACAGAAGCCAGGTCCCCAGAACAAGAGCGCTTTGACTCCCTCCTTTTCTCTTGACACAGTCTGCCCCAGAGCAGCTTTAACAACCTTGTAAAAATGTCAACTGGCTTGAGGGGAGCTCCCGCCCTAAGGCAAGTATCCTTCTGGCATTCTTTTCATGTCTTTCCTTTTCTTGCTTTGAGTGCAATCAGTAGCCAGGTATTCTTCCTGTAATTACTATATACCTGCCTCTCATTCGTTGTCTAAAAAGAGAAAGCGTAGAATCTGTTAGTAACCAGACTTCACTGTAAATAATAACTGAGGACACACACACACACACACAGAGAGAGAGAGAGAGAGTGCTGCATATAATCAGCATTCTGTTGATACCTTGCTATAAAGCTCTGCATGGCTTTGCCTAGCAGCTTCATGTAAATGTTAAATAACACAGGAGATAAGATGGACCACTGTGGCACCAAATTGCCTTTTCCAGGACCACCTTCTGGGCTTTATCTTCCAGGGATCACTGGAGCTATTAAAACACAGTGCCTCCACCCCTCTTTCACTTACAGGAAGGCAACCTAGAAGAATACCATGGTTGATAGTCCTGAATGCTGCTTGGAGGTTCAATAACTGGATTAATAAGGTTCTGCTCTCCCTGCCTCTCTCCCAGTTCAATTCAACCACTATGTCTGCCCAGATGCTTTCAATCTTAGAAGTTCGACTCAGAGCATAAGAAAAGCCCCGCTGGAGCAAAGTAGAAGCATCAGCATCCTATTACCCACAGTGGCCAACCAGATGCAACAGAGCTTTCCTGCTGCTGTTCCCACTAGAATTCAGAAGCATGGTGTTTCTGATCTACTAGCAGCCATTAGCCTTATCCTTCATGAATATGACGTGGTACTAGTCAGATGATTGGTTTCATGCAGGAAGGCCTGGGCACAGCCTTCCTCAATGAAGGAATAGCAATGTCCACCATCGAACAAGCTGGTTCTACTCTGGCAGTTCTACTCTGGACCAGGAAGCCCAGAGCATGAGGACATATCTGGCAGATCTCACTTCTCCAATAATCTTGTCTTGTCTGCAGATTACACAAATGGAAAGAGAGTCATGCAAACATACTAAGAGGCAGTACTGCATGTGACCCTGAACAACAGATAGAACCTTCAATTCAGGGTTAGTAATAATAGAGTCACAGTTTCTGTTGTTCAGGGTCAGGCTATATACAAAGCCATAGTAAGCTTCCTTCCTTCCTTCCTTCCTTCCTTCCTTCCTTCCTTCCTTCCTTCCTTCCTTCCTCCCTTCCTCCCTCCCTCCCTCCCTCCCTCCCTCCCTCCCTCCCTTCCCGCTTCTTTGTGTGTGTAACAAAAGTATCACACCTTCCCCAGCAGAACTTAACCAGTAATGTATTTCAGAAACTAATTGTTTGCAGGTTTCATACTTCCTCTTCCAACATTATATATCTCTCTCAATTATTTCCATCTTTATAGTCATGGAAATTGCATTTCTGCTTTTAATAATAGAATAATGTTTAACATCTCCGTTAGCTTATTTCCTTTGTGCGGCATATAATTTAGTAAATATACATGAATGGGGTCTTGCAGCCCTTCCATTTTGCAAGTATACAGATAAAGCTAGTTTATAGAATAAGCAGCTAAAATGCACCCACAGCTAGACTGAGAGATCACCCAAATCTAGCCTCATTTGGAGCCACATGTTCCCAGTCCAAGCCAGGCTAGCTTCCTGATGAGATCATTGCCTGGGTGATGGACCTTTAGGGGAAGTAAAGAGGTTCTGGATGAGGCAGCAAATGGGTGGAGCCAGCTCATGGTTAGTTAGAATGTTTGCAATGATCTGGACCAGAAGCAAACCAGCAAACTGGGGTGTGAGAGAGGGAAAATGATGTTTGATTTCTGTTTGACTCAGGTGGGTTCTAGCAACTGCTACAGCCTATCAGGAAAAAAACGGATACTGTAACTCTTTTGTTTAATGCTTTGAACTTCTTAGAGAAGGGGCAGGATGCAAATGTAACGTACTGTAAGAGGAATGGAATAATGCTGCTGTTTGGGGGCTGACCATTGGTTGAAATGTGCTGTTCCACCTGCATTACTACTATTGCCAGTTTATTATCAGTGGAATGTAAATGATTATTCATGTTCATGCAATATGCAGTAGCTGCTTTCCAGTAAAGTCTGTTTATTAGTCTCGCTGTAGTCAATGACTGCTTTTTACTATAGTTCTCAGCCCCCCCCCCCCAACACATGCTGGAAAGTTTTCGTCATGGAAATATGTGCGGAGACAACAAGCACATCGGCATTCAATTATGTCGTATCTCTGTCAGATGTTAGAAACACTATTTAGATTTTTATTAGTTCCTTGTTCAATTTACACTTTAGAGCTGTGAATATCTTGGAGGAGGGTAAAATAAATATACATTTAACCCCAACTGAGCAGGCTGAGTGTGGTATGTCTTATTAATTTCCTGTCTCGTGAGATTCCTTTGGAAATTTGTCTTAAAATAAGTAAAAAATAGGTAGCCCAACTCACCACAAGTGGATTCCTCTAGATAAAGATCCAACTTGCTTTGGCTTTGTTTGCACTGATCTTTGATCTCTCAGCTGTATGTTTGATGTTGTTTGGTTGATTTGCAGAAATTGAAATAAGGGTCTTTGGAACTACTGAGCAGGTCTCTTGTTCTTAGGAGTGGTTTACCCAAAAAAATGAACATTCTTCTTGAGTCACACCTCATATGTCTATGTTGACCATTGTTGTCAGACTCTAAATGCTTAGAAGATAGAAAGGAGTATGGGATCAGATTGACACCCAATCCAATGAGCCCTTCAGCTTTAGATCAATCACTAGAAAAATTGTATAGATACTTTTTACCAGAGCATAATGCTACTAACATGAGTCTGACCAAACTGTGGGAGGCAGTGGAAGACAGGACTGCCTGTCGTGCTCTCGTCCATGGGGTCACGAAGAGTCGGACATGACTAAACGGCTAAACAACAACCAGAGCATAATATGTTTTGCATAATTAACTCCAAATGAAGCTGCTGCAACCTGAATGACTATATTTAAATAACTGAGCAACTGAGATCTTAACAGTCAGAGATAGTTAAAACATAAAATCTCTGACTTTGTGTTCCTTATTTGTGACCCCCTATTTGGAAAACCCACATATGCACTTAGGTGAGGTGGTAAACGTTGCACTGATGAAGAAGTAGACCAGTCACATGATTTTGAGAATTTCTAAATCAAACCTTGGCACGTAGGAAGAAGTGAAATTGTGGAAAATGTCAGGGAAGAAAGCAAGCAAATGTACCCATTAAAGCCTGCTGCTATGTTAGGATATGTAGACAGATGTGTGTGTGTGTATATATATATATATATATATATATATATATATAAAATTAGGGGGAAATTACTCTCATAGCAACATAACAAGTAAGTTTGTGGCATTAGAAATACTACATGTAGCACATAGACGAAACCTAAATATCAAACGTAAAAATACACTCTACTTATCTGTATTCAAGTCTTCTGATAAATCTGATTTCATTCAATTTCAGTATATTTCAGTAAAAAAGTGTTTTATGTCTTATAGGAGCTAAATCTAGCATCTTGTCTTCAGGTTCATTGTTCTTTTCTCTCCTCCTCCTTTTCGCAAGACCACATTCTGTGCTTTGTAAATGCAAACTTACTGCTTTGCTTCTCTTGCCCTACTTTCCACTTCATACCTTTCATCTCTGTCCTCATATCCCACTCGTTCCCCTTTAAGTTACTGACTGACTTTATTCCTTCAAGCCCTTCCTCTAAATTCGTTTTGTTCCATAAAACCTTTCTTGGCCCAGTATGAACACCTGCTCTGCCATCTATGCTGCTACTTTGCAGTGGTTTCAGTGCGGCTTCTTAGCCATCTCATTGTTCCATTTCCCTTTTCAAGCACTTGCCTTCATATTTGACCAGGCGAACAAGACCTCTGCTATTTCTGTGTCCCTTCCCATTGTAATACCTAGCACACACTTGGGAGCCAAACAAATGTTGAATGAAAATGATAATTTTAAATGCATATTCTTGGTATCATTGTCATGCCACTAGCATTTAAAGCAGGGGTGAGGAACCTTTTGAAACCAAGAGCCACATTCCCTTCTGGGCAACCTTCCAAGGGCCACATGTGGGCAGCGCCAGAGAGAAAAGTGGGCGAAGCAATGAATATAAAATTTACCTAAGTACGGGAGGCTAGTTTCTATACACCAGGCACAGGCAAACTCCGACCCTCCAGATGTTTTGGAACTACAACTCCCATGATTCCTAGCTAACAGGACCAGTGGTCAGGGATGATGGGAATTGTAGTCCCAAAACATCTGGAGTTTGCCTATGCCTGATATACACGGCCCCACAACCCTGCCTAGCATCCATCAAGAAAAGCAAGAGACATGATTATAGTTCGAGGAGACATTCTAAGCTGGTAGAAACATGGAGGGTGAGAAGCGGGACTAGTAAGGGATGTGGTCTGGGGAGAGATCTGAGGGTCAGATAGAGGGACCTGGAGGTCCGCATTTCGCCCCATGACCTAAGGTTCCCCACCATTAATAGTGTCGTTGTAAATGCATTTGTTTCCTCTGCTAAATGTGTTTTAAGAGTCCCCCCCCTTTTCATAAGATCATTAGACTTAAGAAGTCACTTTGTTGCACCAAATTATGTATGCAATGGAAACATTTGGTTAATTAAAGCCAAGGTCTTTAATCCTGAAAAATGATCCAGTAGTAGCTGAGAGTTCCTGTTATTGGATCACATCCTTAAATTGTTACCGTAAAATCTGTTAATGTAATATTTCAAATACTTTCCTGTCTGCTTGACATGTGATGACCGCACACAAGTATGTATGTTTCTGGCTGTAGATCAGCGATGGCTTGCAAAAAAAAAAAAAAGGTTTCCTGTGCTGCCCGTCTATCAGTCTGTTACATTTTTTTCATACTACTTTTAGGAGGCGAAACCTTGATATATATATTCATTCCTCGCATTTGTTTTCTAAAAAAAATAACTCTGTGTCCAAAGCACACCTATGTAAAAGCAGAGACCTACAAAAATATTATCTATTACAAACTTCTGAACTGAAATAAGATTTTATGCACTAAGTACTTGACAGACTTATCCCAGATCCTAAAACAGAGATATATAGTCGTTTTCCTGTAGAGAATAAAATCTATTTAACAAAGCTAGTTGAGCATTCATTCAAATTACAAACAGTTGAGAAAATTATTTTATTTAATGTACTGTATTTGTAGTCCACCCCTTCACCCAGGAGTTGCAGGGCAGCAAATGACAGGTGTTTAAATCCCAATTAACCTTAAACATTTGATAAAAATCAAGCAGCATCATTACATTAAGAACAATCACATATAAAACAGGCAGTAGAAGTGGATATAAAATGGCACCATGCATTTCATTCCTTTCACACAAGCCAGGGCAAAGAGGTGTGTGTTTACCTGTTGAATGAATGAAAATACTGTAGAGGTAAGGGAGGCTACTCCAAAGCTATGGAGCCGCTCTAGATAAGCTCTTCTCCAGGTCCACTGCAGTGCAGATCTTGCTCTCTGAGGGGACTACCAAGAAGGCTTCCTTTACAGGTCTTAACAGCCAGGAAGGATGATATGGGAACAGGTATTCTTTTACGATATTTGAGGCCCACATCATTTAAGGCTTTATATATCATCACATGAATACCACTGGCTGTCAGAGCAACTCTTTTAACTTTTTTGCTATACTTGAGTGGCCAGGAGCACCTTTTCATACCCCAGCTACCACTTGCAGCAGCAGTTGTAATATCCATGTCATCCCCTCCAACATTTCTCCGATGAAAATAGGGACATCCCATTCCAAAATGATAATTTTACTATTTATATACTCCACACATCTTATTGGGTTCATAGAATCATAGAGTTGGAAGAGACCACAAAGGCCATCCAGTCCAACCCCCTGCCAAGCAGGAAACACCATCAAAGCATTCCTGACAGATGGCTGTCAAGCCTCTGCTTAAAGACCTCCAAAGAAGGAGACTCCACCACACTCCTTGGCAGCAAATTCCACTCTCAAACAGCTCTTACTGTCAGGAAGTTCTTCCTAATGTTTAGGTGGAATCTTCTTTCTTGTAGCTTGAATCCATTGCTCTGTGTCCGCTTCTCTGGAGCAGCAGAAGACAACCTTTCTCCCTCCTCTATATGACATCCTTTTATATATTTGAACATGGCTATCATATCACCCCTAAACCTTCTTTTCTCCAGGCTAAACATACCCAGCTCCCTAAGCCGTTCCTCATAAGGCATTGTTTCCAGGCCTTTGACCATTTTGGTTACCCTCCTCTGGACACGTTCCAGCTTGTCAGTATCCTTCTTGAACTGTGGTGCCCAGAACTGGACACAGTACTCCAGGTGAGGTCTGGCCAGAGCAGAATACAGTGGTACTATTACTTCCCTTGATCTACTCCTATTGATGCAGCCCAGAATTGCATTGGCTTTTTTAGCTGCTGCATCACACTGTTGACTCATGTCATGTTTGTGGTCTACCAAGACTCCTAGATCCTTTTCACATGTACTGCTCTCAAGCCAGGTGTCACCCATCCTGTATTTGTGCCCAGCACTCTGGACAACTTCCAACATACGTAAAAAATAATAAAACATTAAACTTTTTAAAAAACTTCCCTATACATGATTGCCTTCAGACAACTCGGGGGTCGGATAACTCCATACCCTCCAACATTTCTCCAACAAAAATAGGAACATCCTAAGGAAAAGCAGGACATTCCGGGATCAAATCAGAAACTGGGATGGCTTCTCTAAATCAGGAACACCCCTGAAGAATAGGAACACTTGGAAGGTCTGCCATGTCATTTTCATAGGTGGCCCCACGTAGTGTACATTACAATAGCCCAGTCTAGAGGTTACCAGAGCATGGATTGATGTAGGTGGACTATCCTGGTCTAGAAGAGGCTGCATGATCAGCTTGAGCTGGGCATAGGCACTCTGGGCCACCAAAGCCAGCTAGGTATCCAATGGCAAAGATGGCATAGGAGATCAGATTTCCTTCTCTGTGGGCAGGCTTTGGGATACTGGGAGACAGTATCTTGCAGGTGATACAATTAATCCTATCTTACGGACCACAAGACTGCAGCTTCAGAAGAAGGAAAAATGGATGTTGGAAAAGTAGAGGAGAATACTATATTTCATATGTTTTATTCTACATCAACAATTTAAAAAAATATTTTAGTATTAATGTTTCACATTGCAATGTAATCGGGAAGGGGGAGAGGAAGTGTTATTTTTAAGCAAATGGGACTGAAGAGGTTTTAGGCCTCCATGCTCTGTTTTGCATAGGCTTTGCTTTTAATTTGTAGCATAGCTAATTTTGGATTCACTTTGTTCCAACTTGCTTTATTTTAATACTAATTTTTGAAAAGGAAATTAGACACTGAAAAGAACCAAGCCAAAGTATCCAAAATCAACCTTAGAATTAAAACGTTCTTTTAAACCATAGTTTTTCCTCAGTTATTAAAAAATATTGTGTAAGTGAAAACAATATTGAAAACATTGACCTGTGTTTATATTACCAAGGTTTCATAAAAAATACTGCAAATAAACCTGTGAATGGTTCCCCCCCCCCTTTCTCATCATATTTTAAAACAAATCCTTTAGAGGTACTTTCCATTAATGGTCGTAATGTCATTTTATCATTACCTGCAAATTCCAAAACACCGTTTTGTCTTAAAACTCGATAATGAAGGTTATTTCTTTTAGCACTTAAGCTTCTATAGGATCATAAAGCTTGTCTGCAGGTGAGATTTAGTTAAATCCTTTGAATATTTAAGAAGCATTCCTGAACCTTTCGCCAAAAAAGTGACAAGATTAGCACGTAAAAGTTTATTGACAGGATGCATAATTGAAAAGATTGCGTGTGAAAGGTTTTTAATGATTTTTAATAGATATAGTGGCAGTTTTAAATGCTGTGATTATACCCATTTATTGAAATACCAAAGGATTATGTGAAGTCATTTTAATAGGTAATGGTGCAACAGCTCTGCAACCAAAGCAGGTGGAGATTACATGTTAGCAATGCATATGATGTTCAGCTTGTCTGGTCTTGTCAGCTGCTTCCATGCTGGTTAGAAATAAAATTAACTCCAACGCCAGCTGGTTGTTATCTGCTTATTATTATTATTATTATTATTATTATTATATATTATTATTATTTTATATTATTATTATTATGTGTGTGTTTGTGTGACTTTAAACTTTTTTAAAAGTCCTGCAATAGAATAAAAAATCCTTCATATATACGTGCAAATCTTAAACTTTGTTGCTTTTTCAGTTATTTATTAAAAATTTATCTATTTGCCACAAAGGTTAAATCCAAATGCCTTGAGTCTGTGTGTAAACAAAGCAGGTAACAGTACCCTATTTCTGTGTAACCAACTTATGAAATACTGTAGTTTGCATAGCTTCACTTAAATACTAATAGATTAGTTATGATAATTTCAAATTAACTTTCTTAATTTTTAAGAAACAAAATTATGGGCTATGGCTCAACCCTATGCACACATTACTATTATTACTATTGTTATTAAAATATTTATAATGCCCATCATCACAAGATCTCAGGGCAATTCACAGAATAAAAAGCAAGGTACAAACACAAGTAAATAGTTAATACAAAAACAGCAAAACAATAACCCCACTTTCCCACAAAGCCATGTAAAAGGCTGTAGAATATTAATCAGCCAAAGGCCTGGTTAAAGAGGAACAGATATGATGATGAAGGCGCCAAGTGACCGTCCCAGTGGAGAGCATTCCAGAAATGGGGATCCACTGCAGAAAAGCCCCGTTCTCATGTTGCCACCCCCCAGGCCTCGAATGGAGGAGGCACATGAAGAAGGGCTTCAGATCTATGCAGAGTCTGGGATGGTTTATATAGGAAGAGGCGGGTCCTTGAGGTCCTTGTAGGAAATTCTCTGAGAATCACTGAGGTTACTCTCAAAAAAGTGTGCACAGGAGTAGAATTGTCTGCTGCCAAGGTGCATCAGCCTTCGTTGGCACCCTGAACATGACTCTTAACTCCTTAAGCTTTGTTTACAGCTGACTTATTCAGTACAGTGGTACCTTGGTTTATGAACACAATTGGTTTCGGAAGTCTGTTCATAAACTGAAGCGTTCATAAACTGAAGCGAACTTTCCCATTGAAAGTAATGGGAAGTGGATTAATCCATTCCAGACGGGTCCACAGAGTACTCAACCTGAAGCGTACTTAACCCGAAGCATGGGTGTAATTGGTTCTGGAAGTCTGTTCATAAACTGAAGCGAACTTTCCCATTGAAAGTAATGGAAAGTGGATTAATCCATTCCAGAGGGGTCCGTGGCGTTCGTAAACCGAAAATTCGTAAACCCAGGTGTTCATAAACCGAGGTTCCACTGTATTGCACTCAGCACACACGTTGCTCCTTAAGCCCACATGTAGCTGCTGTGTGACGGAAATCTTAGCTTCCTACCTCTGGTCACTTAACAAACACACCTTTTGTTTTGCAAATTCCTCCTTTCTCTTCCAACATTTTATTTAGGGAACCCCTCCCTAAGGAAATAGAACCTTTTAAGGCCCTTCATCCTGCCCAGACACCCAGGTATTCAGTCTGCCTGTTCTCCGTGGGTCACTCCAGGACAGGCTGCTCCAACTCCGGATAGCCTTTTCTTTCTACCTCCGCTAAAGGAAGTTGCCATTACTGAATCAGACCACTGGTCCATGTAGCTCAGTATTGTCTACGCGGGCTGGCAGTGGCTTGCCAGGATTTCAGAGAGGGAGCCTCCCCAAGCCAGGAGGGAGGGGAGAGCCACAGAGAATCTGGTGTGGTGCAA
Organism: Zootoca vivipara; assembly: GCF_965207765.1. Taxonomy (NCBI): domain Eukaryota; kingdom Metazoa; phylum Chordata; class Lepidosauria; order Squamata; family Lacertidae; genus Zootoca; species Zootoca vivipara. Next base: position 79,818,431 of record NC_142584.1, on the reverse strand, counting down.
ACAGAGCATCAGACTTCTGCTGTGCTTGCGCCGCGCTGACCTCACCCCTCCCATTATGCACAGTGATGTGGCTGATGAGAGGCCAGCAGCATGGAAGATTCCAATGCCAGCCACTCACCTGTTAATATGTGCCAATTTTGCATTTATTTGTGTGAATCAAAAAGCAACAGGAAGATCTTCTTGGGTGTGAAAGGGAAAGGGGAAGAAGAAATACCATCTGTTTTATTGAAAGAGCACAAAGTTCTCAGTTCTCAGTTACTGTATCTGAATTTGGCTGCTCCCTCCAACCAAAGCTGCTGTTACGAAGCTATCAGGGTTTTACGCCAGCAGTAACATTTATGGTATTTATGAATTGGTGGAGATGCCTGTACTTTGCAGCATATGCCCTTTACATCTGCGAATAACATTTTTAGACCCGTTGTCTTGGATAAATTTTGTGTCATGTTTAAAAATGTCTCTAAGAGAAAGGAGATGTAAATGTATTGAAATCGGCAAATGGCAGAGGGGAATAATGTTTCAAATTAATGTTTCCGGTGTAACACAGCGTAATAGAATCGTAATGAAAGAGCATGGCCAAGCTCTCAAATTCTAATTGCATGTTTTCAATTCATTCTTTTTGGTTGTCTTGTCCCCATCGTTTTAAGATTACAACTTACTGGATGTAAAATGTGCAGTGGCTCTAGTATTCCACAGGGTGTCATGAGGTAGTTGTTAGAACTGCTATTAATGCAGAAAGGAAATGAACATGGTCTACCCTCTTCTGAACACTAACAAGTGTTCTATTTCTAGATTCAGGTAGGTAGCCGTGTTGGTCTGACGCAGATGGAGGAAAAAAAAAAATCTCCAGTAGCACCTTAGAGGCCAACTAAGTTTGTTCTGGGTATAAGCTTATACCCAGAACAAACTTAGTTGGTCTCCAAGGTGCTACTGGACAATTTATTTATTTTTTAATTTAAGTGTTCCATTTGGTAGTATAGTGTGCACTATAAAACAACCGGTTCTTAGCTCTTTAGCATGTATTCTCTTTTTTTTCTGCATAAGATGAACACACATAAATGAAAGCATTACTGTGGACAGATCCTTTCCCAGGGCAGAGCGATTCCACCTTCTCACACAACATGCACAGGCTTAGTCTGTTCCCCTCTATAACCCAGGGTAGTAGTGGTCCCTGAAGCTTGCTTTATTTGTTTGTTTAGCTTTTAAAGACACTTGGTCAAGGATAGGATGTTGCTTCAGCTGCTGCGGCACAAGGTTCTCCTTGCATAGCCATATGCCAACAGAGATTGATGCCTTGCAGCACAATTCTGTTGGCCACGTGGCAAGCTCCATTTGTTTTAGTAGTACTTAACCATTGCATAACTGCAAGCTACACCACTTGAATCACTGGGGTCATGTTGGAAAGGGAGAAGGTGAGGAGAGTTCAGGTAATATATTCACTCAAAGCCAGTCAGTGATACCCAGGGCGAAAAGGAATGCTAATTATTTCCATTGCTCTCAAGTTGCACAATATAAAGAGGGCATGATTTGTTTGAGATATGCCATTTCATACTTACTTGACCTGATTCATGCCAAAGATTCTTTCCTCTTAAGAGCCTGCTGTTGAGTGTCGATTACAGAGGACCAAATCATACGCTGGCTTTGCACTAGCGACATCCTTAGGTCAGCTGTCATCTCCATTTCATTTTCTGTGATTGTTACAATGATAGAGGAAGCAGCAGCTGAAGGCCTGCCCTCTACCTAATTAACATGCTGCAAAGGGTTACCAGAAACACCCTCCTGAAAGGTATTAGTCACTCATCTTAAGCCCTTGCATTTCCCTTCTGTGCAGGGATGCCACAGCTCTGCGCTGAATGAGTTGTAGTGCAGTGTTGGGGGTTTGCTGCTGCAACAAATCGTATTTTAAATCCCCACTACTGTAGTGAAAATCCTATTTGGGTCTCCTCTTGAAGACAGTACCAAGGCATGATGCAGAATGCAGATCTCCACTATTTGAATTGGGTGGAACGTCGGCACAATAAGGATATTTAAAAGTATGTTGTCATCATCATCATCAGCAGCTTCATAGTTAAATAGTGATTAAATATTTAAATAAAGGAAGCTAACAAGCTTCCTTTCAAGGTGATCTAGCAAAGTCAGATCCTACTTCAGAACAGCTTTTCAGCAAGGGGGAAAGGTTATAAAAAAAAAGTGGCTTAAATGTAAGTTTATGTAGGCCAGCTCCACATGACTGTTCTGACCCTATACTGCAGGCATGGGCAAACTCCGACCCTCCAGATGTTTGGGACTACAATTCCCACCATCCCTGACCACTGGTCCTCTTAGCTAGGGATGATGGGAGTTGTAGTCACAAACATCTGGAGGGCCGGAGTTTGCCTATGCCTGCAATGCTGAGTCAAGCCCAGACCCACCACACTTTAGGCCTGGTTTAACATGGGCTTGTCCCCCCCCCCCAGCCTTCATCACTATCAACTTCCCTTTCCCTACCCAAAGATACTCACAGGAAACAATGGCATATGTTGATGCTCCGGTTAGTTCCTAGATATGTAATTGCTACAAATATGGCATATGTAGTACCATCTAGCTCCCCTGGAACCATGGAAAAGCTAGTTCTCATTGTACCCTTGATTCCTGGGTGCTCCTGTATGCTGCCATACACCCTTGTAGCAGCATCTAGTGCAGGCATCCCCAAATCTGGAGGGCCGCAGTTTGGGGATGCCTGATCTAGTGCCTAACAGAAGTTCTGCCATGAACCATCCTACTCCCCTTTTAGGGAAGTTTTGGTAGGAAAAATGGGGTATAGGAACCTCTGCACCCTAAAGTAAGTGTATGTTATTAGGAGCATGCTAACCAGTGCTTTTTTTCTAGATAAATAGGTGCTGGTACTCACCATAAAGTTGTTAAAGTAAGTGCCACACTTTTTAACAACAACAAAAAAGAGGTCCCAGGACTGCGGGTGGCACTGTGGTCTAAACCACTGAGCCTCTTGGGCTTGCTGATCGGAAGGTTGGCGGTTCAAATCCCTGCGATGGGGTGAGCTCCCATTGCTCTGTCCCAGCTCCTGCCAACCTAGCAGTTCGAAAGCATGCCAGTGCAGGTAGATAAATAGGTGGCGGGAAGGTAAGTGGCGTTTCCATTCACTCTGGCGCTTGTCACGGTCCTCCGTGCACCAGTAACAGTTTTGTCATGCTGGCCACATGACCCGGAAAACTGTCTGTGGACAAACGCCGGCTCCCTCGGCCTGAAAGCGAGATGAGCACCACAACCCCAGAGTCGCCTTTGACTGGACTTAACCATCCAGGGGTCCTTTACCTTTTTACCCTTGAGTGCCACCTGAAAAGAAAGCACTGCTAACAGTTAAACAAATCTAAAACAAATCTAAAACAGTTAAACAAATCTAAAACAAATCTCATGAAGAGTCGGACACGACTAAACGACTAAACAACAACAACAAAACAAATCAATTTCAAGCATACATTGGAAACTCACATTAAGGATTGAACTGAGTGAGGTTGCCTTGCACCAAGATCTTTCTGTTTTGTTGGCTGTTGGAGATTCACAGAGGTTAAAATCAGAACTGAATGATTTCAGACTATGAACATTTCAGTACAGTGGTACCTTGGTTTACAACCATAATCTGTTCCGGAGGTCTGTTTGTGAACCAAAACAGGTTGTAACCCAAAGCGCACTTTCGCCAATGGGGCCTCCCCCCCCCAAAAAAAGTTCATAATCCAAAAAAAAGAAAAGAAAAAGGGTTGTAATCCCCCCCCAAAAAAGGTGCAAACTGGGACATGCACTTCTGGGTTTGACATGTTTGTAATCTAAAATGTATGCAAACCAAGACGTGTGGAAACCAAGGATCCACTGTAATGTGTTTGCTGTATTTTACCCCCCACCCCAGGTTTTCATGAATTGCCTACTTTTGTCAACAGAGCTTCCCATTCTAAAGCCTCCTTTTCAGAATCAACCATGAGTAATCTTGCATTCTTTATTTTAAAGATTGAAAATCTTCAGGAACAACTTAGGGATAAAGACAAACAGCTAACCAATCTGAAAGACAGAGTGAAGTCGTTGCAGACCGATTCCAGTAACACAGACACGGCTCTAGCAACGTTGGAAGAAGCTCTATCAGAGAAGGTATGGTTTTGTTAACACATCCTTTTAGGAGCGGGTTCTAATTTTGTAGCTGCTAGTTCGATTGCACAAATAATTGCACACAATAATTCTACTCTTGGGGGCAGTATTTGCACTGCATGGATAGGGAGTCCCAGTGCCAGTTTTAGTGGGTAGGGGGATTTCTCAACAACCAGGCATCATGGAAGGTGCTGCTGGAACATTTGTAAGTGTCCAAACACTGTAAGTGTGAAGAGGATTAGACCCTGTTGCGCCCTCGGTCAAATTAAGCTGCAGTTACATTTGTGTTGATAACAATTTGAGATAACTGTGGTATTGCTGGAAATAAGCAGTTGAATGTGCCCGATACAGAGCTTTCAGCCACTGCAACTTAGTTCTTGCTTGCTTTTGTGATAAAATGCATGTAGATTAGGCCTGTAAGGGGGATAGATATATACACCAGGAATGCTTGCCAATGCAAATAATACTAGAAAGGATACATTGTTGGGATTTCATCATGTTAGTGGTTAATCAAAGACAACATGGTGTATTAGGGTATTTTAACATGTGTTTTCAACATCTAGCTCATGGAGATTACAGTTCAATTAATCTTCGTTTTGTGCTTTAGAATTATGTTGTTTAACCTTCAATAAAATATAAAAATTAAAGCATGATTAACAGCACAAATGCTTTTGGGATCATGCTTGTACTATTTGGGAAGGAAAATATTTTTTAATGATTTTAAGAAATGTCCATAAGCCATAACTTTATACAACAGCTTCCTATTAAAACAGAGGATGGCCAGACAATTTCACCTAATTTTGGGGAAGCTGCATTCCATACCAAGCTTTGGAGAGACAACAAATTGAATAGATTCAGTTTATCCACAATAACATTAAAATCAGAGATGTGGCAAATATTTAAAATATGCAGCCTTCTCAAAAGTGTACCCCCCACCCTTCTGTTCAGTTTGATCAACTTCATTTTGAGTATGGTTGGACCAAACTTGAAAAGGGGCTGCTACACCTGGCTAGCTTCTCCCCAACCCCAGTCCCTTTGGCAGGGATGTGCAACCTCAGGGTACAGCTTTCCAGTCCTCTCTGTCTAACCCTCAGGACTCTCCCAGATCACACACCCTCCTGAGCCACCCCTTCTTTGCACCCTCATTGAATGTTTTTATCTGGAAGGAAAGCACCCCTGAATTCTGATGATGCTTTTTGTTGGCCCGGATGGAGGCTAGAGAGGGGTGTGTGAGTGTAAAGAAACTAGCCTACTGTACAATTGGAAGTCCTTCCACCTTAGTTGCTCTGCCCACTTTTGCCTCTGGCCTAAACCACTAAAGGTGTGTGGTCCCTGGAAGGTTGACCACAAGGGAATGCGACCCTTGGTGTGAAGAAGGTTCATAGCTGCCAGGTCTCCCGTATTCCCTGGGAAATCCCCATTTTTCCAGCTGTTCCTAGCTGAAAAAACAGATTTTTTTGTCCCCCCCCCCCCCGGTTTATTCTGGCGCGGTGGCCATTTTGGAACTGGGCGGAGCATGCTCAGAAGCGACTTTTGATGCTGCTCTGCCCAGTTCCAAAATGGCTGCAGTGCGACTTCTGGCGCGGCGGCCATTTTGTAACTGGGCAAAGCAGTATCAAAAGTCACTTCTGAGCATGCTCCGCCCATTTCCAAAATGGCGACAGCGCTACTTCCGGTCTGCTACTTCCGGCCCTTATTTCTCCGACAGCAACTTGGCAGGTATGAGAAGGTTCCCCAACCTTGCCCTTGCACTTCTTGTAAAGTGGGGCAATTGAAAGGGAGCATGGGGAGTGAGGAATCAAGGGTCTGGGCCAAATTAGTCTCAAGGCAAGCTTATAGAGGGAGCAGGGAGGCTTTGAGAGGGGTGGGAGATTGGGCTGCTTGAGCGTTCTAGTCAAACACTGAAATGGATCGCACACTTTAAAAGCCTTATTGTTTTTTGGGGGCTTAGCATGCAGGTACTAAGTTCCGTGCCTAACTGGAAACTTGTGCTGCCCATATAAACACTAAAGTGGCACATTTCCTCATGCCTCACTCTCCTACATGAAGTTTCCATGGCTGTGGACTCTACTGCCCATATCTGCTGTTGTTTTTTGCAATCTTAAGTGTAGCACTAATGAGAGAGAGAGAGAGGCTGTTCACTTTGAACAGTGATGGCCAGACTTGGCCCTCCAGCTGTTTTGGGACTACAATTCCCATCCCCCCTGACCCCTGGTCCTGTTAGCTAGGGATGATGGGAGTTGTAGTCCCAAAACAGCTGGAGGGCCAAGTTTGGCCATCACTGACTTAGAAGCCACAGTGAGAGAGAAGGTGAGGACCAACAAATTCCATGAGGGGTGGTTTGGGACTGAGGGTACTGAAACTGGAGCAGGAGGAGAGCTGTTAAAGGAACAGTCTGAATTAACTTTCCAAATAAGCATAGCATTATTCTCTTCCCCATTCCACAATCTGTGGAGATGTCAGGGCAAGGATATCCAGAGTGAGGGTCGGCCTGAGGCAGACTGAGGCAGCTGCCTTGGGTGGCTTCCCTGGCTGTTCCTGCTGCTAGAGGAGGGAAGAGAAGCAGTGAAGGCAGCTTCAGGCAAGATCTCATGAGATCCTGCAGAAATCTCATGAGAGGTTACAGAACTCTTGTGAGATCTTGCTGGAAGCTGCTGTGCGATCTTGGTAAGCGAGGCTTTGGTGAGAGGGTGAGACTGCTGAGAAGGCAGCACCTTCAGTTTTGCCTCAGGCAGTGAAATGGGATGGGCTCCCGTGTTCATAGTAAATATCCCCCAGTAGCTGTAATGTATGTTCAAGTGTAGGCATTGACTCAAGAGATAATATATGTATGAGAAATCTAGAAACCCTTATTCAAAGTTTTAACAAGGCATCTTTCAAAGCCCAAACAGGAACAGTGATTAACTTGGGACAGGCAAAAGAAAACAGGAACAGTTAGCTTCCATTCCGACATTAAGCATCGTTGCTACCTGGGAGCCTTGAATGATTTTCCTGCAAAATTAATGAACTCTGAGCTTTCAAACAACACAGGAATCAAGTGTATATGAACCCAGGCTTATCCATGTGGTCCATCTCAATATCCTCACAGGGTGAGATGCCGGGTTAATGTTATGATAATATCCAGTAATAATCATATGTTAAATGAATACTCTCAAACTCTGTTTGACTTCAAACAGATGCCTAAAGTACGGTATATCTAAATTTGTCAGTGCTCTAATTTGCCTTACTTTAGAAGGTGAACCAGGATTACGTGCAGTTCAGCATTGCTATCAACCTAAGGACTTCCAGCTCTTCTGGAAAAAAATTGCTTTTAAAATGCAGTAGCTAATAATACCTGTTCTACATCAACATTCTTATTTCAAGATCTATCTCAAGATCATTGGTCTTAGAGTTGATTATTTTTGTATGTCAAAAAGCTCCAAATGTGTATGCTTGAAAATTCCCTTGACTGAGGCCTTATTACTTGGTTAAATAAATGTCTTCTCTTGAATGTTAAAAATCTCACAATAATATTAAACATTAGTTATATATTTGTACATGTAGCACAATGCCCAGCTTTTCCCATACATAACAGAAAGCACTTTCATGTCATGTACTATATTGTATTACAGTAGAAAAGAACTAAGCTTATTGGAGAAACACGAATATTTGCACTTCCTTTTAAGTGAGTGTACACTAACTGCTACCTTCTGAAATGAAGCTTACATTTACACCTGAGTACATCTCCTGTGTGCGACGCGGGTGGTGCTCTGGGTTAAACCACAGAGCCTAGGGCTTGCCGATCAGAAGGTCGGCGGTTCGAATCCCCGCGACGGGGTGAACTCCCATTGCTCGGTCCCTGCTCCTGCCAACCTAGCAGTTCGAAAGCATGTCAAAGTGCAAGTAGATAAATAGGTACCGCTACAGCAGGAAGGTAAACAGCATTTCCGTGCGCTGCTCTGGTTCGCCAGAAGTGGCTTTGTCATGCTGGCCACATGACCTGGAAGCTGTACGCCGGCTCCCTCGGCCAATAACACGAGATGAGCGTCGCAACCCCAGAATCAGTCACGACTGGACCTAATGGTCTGGGGTCCCTTTACCTTTTCACATCTCCTGTCAGAGAGTATCATAATATGATACTAGCTCAAGCTGAGATAGCAGTATATTGAAAACAGTTGTTTGCCCAGTAGGAAGAGAGGTGGAAACGTAAGCTTATGTCCTTCTAGGGAAACCATTTATAGATCAACACTCCCTTTTCAAAACTGGTTTACAGTGGGATATAGGGAGACGATATTGTGGGTGGGGTAGGGAGTCAAAAGGTCATATGACAAGGTTGGATGCACAGTTTGTGACCCATCAAGCCAAATCCTGCAATTTGCCTGCCCTGCACGGAAGCAGACTAGTGGCTCAGCAGATTCACTGCTGGTCTAGGAATTCAGAAGCAGAGGGGTGTTCTCAAGCACTTGGCAAATCACAACATGCTGGCTGATAGGCTGTGTTGAACTCGATAGGTCATACTTATGTACGTGCATTGAGCTGAGTGTGCAGTTTCTTGGATTGTGACCTCATTCTTCATGTTCTTCGAATGAGAGCAAATCCAGAATTACTCTTTAAAAGGAATTTATTATTTGAGCCTCTTAAAAGTCCCCATTTGTGGAGTGCTTTCCCCAGGGAGGCTCGCCTGGTGCCTTCATTACATATCTTTAGGTGCCAGGTGAAAACATTCATCTTTTCCCAGGCCTTTGGCTAATGTTATGTCTTTTTGCGTTTTTATATTGTAAACCACCCTATGATCATGATCCTCAGATGAAGGGTGGTGTGTGTGTGTGTGTGTGTGTGTGTGTGTGTGTGTGTGGTCACATATTTTCCAAGCTGCTGGTTCAAGTTATAAAGTGTAACCATGTTTTCACTATTTAGGAGAGAATTATAGAGCGATTAAAGGAGCAGAGGGAAAGAGATGACCGTGAAAGGATTGAAGAAATTGAATCCTTTAAAAAAGAAAACAAAGACCTGAAGGAAAAAGTTAATGCTTTGCAAGCAGAGCTAACAGAAAAAGAGGTCAGTCTTTGCAATTAATTGAATATTTGTATTGCTGTGATTCAAATTGCATAGTTTTACAGTCATAGAGTGAGATGTTTCAGTTGAAAGCAAATATATTTAAATAATTTGGGATGTAACATCTCCAAAGCAACCATATTTCTGGGCTTCCAACTTTTACATATAATTTAATAATGGCTGGGCTTCAAACATGCCATTCCGGGAAGAGAAACAATTTGGACGCAGCAGAGGCTTCCAGGAATTAAAGGTTACTTCATTTCTGTCCTTATCTTTTTACCTGTGCTAATTGTAGCTGTAACCCAGGAAGTCCCCGATTCAAAACTCACTTCAGCTATGAACTCTCTAGGTGGCCTTAGCCAAGGCATTTTTCTCTCCACCTCACCCCTTCCACTCTCAGCTGCAGATGGCCTTCATAAGACTACTGGCTGTTGTAAGGATTACACAGATAACACATGCAAAGTTCTTTGAATAATACACTGTGACATGTAAGTGATGACAGTAATGAGAACAATGTCACACTATTATTTTTTCACAGTCCATATAATTTTCACGCACCATAGGCGTAGCCAGGATTTTTGTTAGGGGCCAGGCACCTGCGCGCGTGCGGGAGCTCAATTAATTGAGTACTTTCCACGCTTTTTTGTGTCCCCCTCCCCTTGGCTACACCCATGCTGAGCCCTACCATCCTGGGCCTTTGAGAATTGATAATAGCAGTAAAGGGGAGATGAGACACATTAAGAAACACCCTGTTGGAAAGAACCAGAGACAAGCAAGCCTAAAGTTGTGCCACTGTGTTGGTTGGACCTATTCAAAACTATGACGATGCCTCTCAGACTTAATGTGATAGCACTAGAATTATGTCTTGCTCCTGGAGGCTAGTACTTGGCCATGTTTATGGGATTGTTATTTTGAGGCTGCAGTGGAAATATTTGCTGCTCTCTCTCTCTCTCTCTCTCTCTCTCTCTCTCTCTCTCTCTCTCTCTCTCTCTCTCTCTCTCTCTCTATATATATATATCAGAATCCATGGTTTTTCTACAACTGCATTTGCAAATGTATGTTCTGCTTAATGATTAATAATATTAGTGATGTCTTAATATTTTCCCGTTGTGTTAGTGCAGAGGCTGAGACATCGGCATAAATAGGAAGCCCCCTCCCTCTCTCCTGTAAACCGGCAGGTCTGCAAGTCCACATAGACATAATAAGCCCATCTTTTGTTGTTGTTGTTTAGGTTTAAAGTGGGTCCACTGCAATTGCTTAGAGAGAGAAAAGCCCCGGTAAAGAATAAAAAGAGGTTCACTGAACTTAATAACTGTCCGTGATCATCAGTTTTCTTTCAGTTAGGCCAGAAGCAGGGTAAGTGGGCCAAGTATATATACTGTGCCCACAGAGGTGCAATGCTCCTATGCTGTTGATTTCCTCTAAGCTTTTTGCAGCAGGGACTAAACATGGTGCCGGGCTTTCTACCCATGGCTCTGGAACATCACTGCAGCTGTGCTTTAGAGAATGGCAGCAGTGCACAGTCCCCAAGCCCACTGTAAAAGGCTTTGTAGGGATTAAAAAATGGGTTCTATGTTTTCCGGTAACCTTCTCTTTCAATTGTCTCTTTTATATATATTACATGTATTTAGTCTAGCTTAATTGACCTCAAAGAACATGCATCGTCATTGGCTTCGGCTGGACTGAAAAGAGACTCCAAGTTAAAGTCTTTAGAAATAGCCATAGAGCAAAAGAAGGAGGAGTGTAGTAAGCTAGAAGCACAACTGAAAAAGGTAAATACTAACAACAGATCTTATTTCGAATGCATGCCTGCGTTTCTGCAGTGAAATATGTCATCTGTTAGTTCCAAGTCGAAACTACTGTTAATGAATGTAAATGTGTTTGTTTATTAAGCCTGAAACCTGTCGGCAGTTTTAAAATGATAATACTGTATTATTATTGCCATTTTAAAAAATTGTATTCAGCAGAAAAGCCATGTAAATATATACGGGAACTTTTTTTTTTGGATGTACAGCATATTTAATCACATTTAGTCTAAATGATTTTGTCAAAAATGATTTGGAAATCATGTTAGCACATTTCTACCATACATTGTTTCTCTTTCCTATGTGAGTTAGTATTGTGTATGTTCATTGTTGAAACACAAACTCATGGCATACTTCTTGGTTTCAGCATCATGTTTGCCTTCCACACCTTGTAAACGGGCTCATGTTGCCAATAGATCATTAAACCAAGGGCACAGTCGGGCCAAAGTTAAGCATATTTAACTCTCATTGAAAGTGCAACTTGGGAAAAAAAACACCTTTAAATTTGGCTGTTGCGTGGCCCAGACATCATTGTGGACAGGTGCTTGCAAAGTGATTAACTATATGAACATTAAACCTGACAAGGCAAAAGTGCAAGGTCCCATGTACACCCATGGACAGAAGATCATACTTTAGTCGTACAATCTTTGGTTAAGTCACAGGCAAGGGGAGAGACAGCCCAGTCCTCATATCTGGGTTGAATTGCCTGATCAGTGCTTGACAGTTCAAGATAGGTTGCAGCATGCTAAATGTCAAACAAACAAACAAACAAACACACACACACACCAGGGCTGTCCTTTCCATTTGGCTTAGTGGCACGGTGCACCAGGGCGCCTCCCCATCAGGGGTGCTGGGCTGCGGCACCCAGCAGCCCCCCGCGCTGCTCATGTTCGAGGCGGCAAGTGCGGCGCTGCTGCTGAAGCAGCCTAGCTCTGCCGCTGCCCCTCCTCCATCGCACTTGCAGGGGGCGGTCGAATGTATCCTTCGCCGTGTACTGTTCCTGCCACGCCCCCTCGCAACAGCAGACTTGCAAGGGGGGTGCGGTGGGAGCAGTGCCCAAAAGGGCTCCTTTCGGTGCGCTGTTCCCGCCAAGCCCCCTCGCAATAGCAGGCTTGCTAGCCACTGTTCCAACGGCACCAAGCAAGCGGGGGGGGGCGCCGGAGGGATTTTGCACCACGGCGCCGGATACCCTTAGGACGGCCCTGACACACACCCCAAAAGGTAATAATAATCATATATAAAGAGCATCAAGATGCAACCCCAAACAGTCCTAACTGGACTGAAATCTGAGATAAAACAACCTACCAAAATCAGCGCATTGCGCATAACATCCAGTGCACCAATGTAGGTTTACCATCCATACAAGTCAAGGAGTGTGTGTGCATGCTGCAGTTAAATTATGTGCTGCAACCACCTCTTTCACTCCAGCAGCTAAGGATATATTTGCACTTCATTGCTGGGCGGGTCTGACTCAACACCGTTTGCTGCCTGAAGCAAAGGACAAGATGGTGTCCCTTGCATTCTAGATGCAGAAGGTTACCAGGTTCTCAGTTGAACCTTACTTCAATGCTGCATCTGAAGACGGTAGGTTGGCTCAAGGGATGCATGGGCAACTGTGTGGCGTGCACAGCTTTGTCCCTCAGCACCTGCTGCCCAAGGTTGCTGTCAGCACAACAATACAAACACAATACGTAGGCTAATAGTTAGTAGAGAATATATAATAGAATAATGGTATCATTCAAATTATAGGAAGAAGCCCATCAAAGTTCTTATGTACAATATAACAGAGTGGTAGCGAGGACCGTCAAGCCGTGTGTTCAAAACAGATGTCTAAGGACAGTCTCTCAATAGTCTTTCAAAAGTTTCGACGGAAGACGTCTCAAAAGCCTCAAAAGGACAGTGTCTCCGGACAGTGTCTTCAAGGTTGTTGTCATGGCAGTAGTGGCTGTACTAGTGGGCTATGCAATGCTTAGCACATTAAAGAGCCAGATTTTCACAGAGGTAACAGATCTCAAGTTTTTATACCAAGTGTTGCTTTTTAAAAAACTGTATTATTCCTCAGCCATGTTTAGCAATATTCACTGGTTTGTGAGAAGAACAGGTACTTCTACAATGAAAGTTTCAAATTTGTGGTGCTAAACAGAAACATGAATTGTTATTGGTAATTGACCTCAAACAGTTCTTTTTAATGTATGTTTCATTTGGCAGCGTTGCTTAATTTTAGCTGAAATTCCAAACATTGTGTGAGAAGATGGTCATACAACAGATCCGCATGCTTAGTGTTCAGCCATTTGAACTTGTAGGAAAACCTAAGTTCGTGCATTTGGTTGGTAATGAAAGTGATGAAGTATTGATATGCCTTTGTTCCTATAGGTAGAGAGATGTTTTTTGAAACTTGCATTCCACAGTAGTGATGGGTCAGGAAACTGAAATATTTGTTAAAATTGGAAAATAAATTCCAGATGAAACTTCAAAAGCATGTTTTTAAATTTATCATTAAAAAAGAAAAACTTGCTTTTGGAAGTTGCATGTAACGTATCATTCCAACACACACACACACACACACACACACACACACACACACACACTTACACACTTACACACTTACTTTTTGATTAGTTTTTAAAAGAATAATTGAAATGATCAAATCACTTCAAACCACTTAAAGTACTTCTGTATTTACAAAAAGTAGCCTGACCTGTTTCTTGTTCTGTTTATGCAAAGAAAACTGGCCTGAAACTGACCTGTTTCTTGTTCTGTTTATGCAAAGAAAACTGGCCTGAAAACAGTAATCAGGTGGCATATGGGTCTGTAAGCTATCTCTATATAACAGATCTTGAACTTTTTGCATCGCTGGCTCTGGCATTTTGGGGCCTCTCAGGCATGGTATTGTCAGTGGCCTCCACTAACCTGGAAAAGTTGGGACATGCAAGTGAGAATTTCCTTAGGCTGCATCTGATTTGATATTCTGTGTAAAGTAAAAATGGCAGCATTATTTCAACCATGGGCCCTCTCTGGTCTTGGGGCCTTAACAGATAACCAACCTGGCCACCTTCTGGAACCAACCCTGATTTAAATTATGTGAGGTTTTGGAGCTAAACAGAATTTAAGCTTAGAGCTGTCACATTGATTATCCTACTTTTAAATAAATGGCATGAGGACTGGAACCTTGTTTTACTGTTTAGCTTCAATTACAATTCTTCGTGCCTCACCTTAATAATTAGTATGATCATCTTTCAAACAACTGCTGGTGTTTAGTTCCTACTGGCTACAATAACAGCAAGGTGTATTAAAGAAAGCATGTGGTATGCCGAAAGATAATTTGTAGAGGTTAGGGTTCCCTTTGCTATTTTCTCTGATTTTCTGCTAGTTCTTCTTTTCATATATTTTTGAGCTAGGAAATGGATGAAACAGGGAAACCAATTCACCAGCATCAAAATTCTTTCAGCTTTCAAAATGCCTTGCTGCTTTTCAAGGCCTTACCTTGGGGAAGGGAGCACAGAATCTATACAAGAGAACTACAACAAAAAGTGAAACTCACATATTTTATTACAGTATATTATACTTCCGTGTGCTGCTCTGGTTTGCCAGAAGCGGCTTAGTCATGCTGCCCACATGACCTGGAAGCTGTCTGCAGACAAACGCCAGCTCCCTCGGCCAATAGAGCAAGATGAGCACCGCAACCCCAGAGTCGTCCGCGACTGGACCTAATGGTCAGGGGTCCCTTTACCTTTATCTTATACTGTAGGGTTATCATATTTCAAACAGCTAAAATCAAGTCAGAAAAGTTGTTGAGCAGGCTTCCAGATATGTCTGGGAAATTCCAGACGTATGGCAACGCTGCTATATTGTATCTTGAAATCATACACACACACACACACACACACACACACACACACACACACACACAAACACACAGTATATTGCATACCTATTCATTTCCCTTGGGTAGAGGAAAAAACACACCATACTGTACAGTTAAAAATGAACGCTAGGATATCCAACTTTACAGATGACAGTCCTCTATATGAAGGGCTGTCAGCTCTCTATTTCAAGGTGTTGTCTATTTGATGGGCCTGTGGTTTAAAGATCAAGAATTATAAGAAGGGAGGGCAGAGCCCTTGAAGTTGCCCAATAGCAGATAGCTCCTGGACCATAGAGGTCATCTTGCCATAGTTGTCCCTGCTGTCTTGCAATGTATACCTATTTAAATTATAGCAAATGTTTCTAAATTTGCATCCGTGCACATAAACTGGCATGCAGCATTTTGTGCAAATCTGTGCCCTCTTTATGATGCATTTGCTCTTTTTTTGGGTGATGTAAGTGGCCACACTGGGCAGGATTATGAAGAGGGAGAACCAAAAATGCCATGGGAGAGATTCAGTTCACACATGGGATTCTGAGGCCTCCACTACCCATTAAAGTCTGCTCTGAAATTCAAGGAGGGACTCTTTGCGGCACTTTCTTTCAATGCAGTGAAAGAATCCACAACGGAGGGAGAAATCTGGACAGCTTCACTGCATCCGTGAATTTTCAGGAGGCTCTTTGGATCAGAGCTTAATAAATTAAAGCTTGCAGTGTGAAAGGCATGAGAGCATTAACAGAAAAATGCCCCAATGGATGTTCGTTTTATAGACATTTTGCCTTCATGAATGAAGAAGTCATAGGAATTTTCTTTGTTTAACGGCTGTAAGTAATCCTTAAGCCGTTTGTTCTCAAGTGGTCTCAGTGAATACCCTTGGTGGAGGCAGGTGTGGATTTTCAATCACTGGCATCCTGTTCAAACCCTTACCCCCCCCCCCATTCCCACCCCAGTGATTGAGTTGTCATGGGGTCATCATAAAGCTGAAGTCCCACAGGGTAGTAGGACTTCAGCGAGACTGCTCAAGAATAAGTGGTTTATAGCTTACAGCATCATTTGTTTTGCTTCCTTATATACTATTCCCCTTCAGAATGTCTTCCTTTTGTTCGCTGCCGCTTAGATTTCCTCACCACTACTGTTTGCCAAACTGTACTGTTCAGAATTCAAATAAAACTGAAATGCAGTTTTGTGTTAATATGAAAGGAAGGCCATAAATTTAATGATAAAGTTTAATTAATCTTTTATTATTACCATCTTTGAAGCTTTGGTGATAAATTGCAGCCTTGGCCAAAAGCACTTCTAGTGATTCATTGCTGGAGACCAGCACTTAATGTATCATCAAAAGTGGACAGCTTTCTGTATTTCATGGGTTATTTCACTTGAGAAAGGGAAAGTAACACAAACCTTAGATTTCTTACTCCAGCTATTCTTTTTTAGGAGCCAAAGTCAACATTTATTTCCCCCCAGTGCCTCTCACTTGCACTAAAGAATGTTTAGAAACTTAAATTTCTAGTTAAAATAAAATAAAATTCCGAGTTCTTCTGTGCAAATGTGCTGGATTTGCTGAGCTAATACTGTTTTCCTGGATCTTTCCTTCTTTTCCTGTCTGTGCTTCATTCCCTTCCCAACTTTGCAATGTAGCAAGCTGAACAGTTGTTCAATCAGATGTACAATCCAGTAAGTCATTTCAGAAAGTGTCCTCTGTAACATACGAAAGCATGAGGATCCATTTAACCACCACCATGTTGTCCTTCTTCCTCTGTGGAGCTTTGCAAAACAATGATGGCTTTATTTGAAATAAAGTGAGCTTGGCGGACTTTAAGGCTATTATATTTTCAAACGTTTGTGGGAAATTGTGTCGATTAGAAATTGGATCAGTACGTTTTGCGATCAAATTTGAAGTGCCTTCAGGTCCTCAACTACTTCAGTGTAAGAAAGCATGCAAATATCAGGCTTTGTTGTTATTTTACTGCTATACTCATGTAGTACTTCAGTGGATCCTTCAAATTAAACTTAAGCTCTGGAATGTTATTCAGAATATTTTAAATGAAGAATAAATAGTTACTGTCTATTTTCTTTGTGTTATAAAAAAATGCAGTGTGGTAGGTTTCAGGCAGCAGACAGGGAATTGCAACGTTGCAACATTAAATGTTCCTTATTGCAGCCTTTTAAAATGTTGTCACAAACACTTGAATTTTATTTATTAATTACGTTTTATAAACCACTCCCCCCCCCAAGGAACTCATGTACATGGTTTCCCCCTCACCAGTTTATCATCACAACAGCCCTGTGAGGTAGGTTAGGCTAAGAGACTGCCCTAAGGTCATCCAACGAACTTCATGGCTGAGTGGGGAATTGAACTCTGGTCTCCCAAGTCCTAGTCCAACACACTAATCATTACACCACAATGGCTTTCACAAACATACTTGCTAGAAAGAGAGAGCTTCTGATATCAATGGGACTTTCTCCCATAGAAGTGTACCCTGAGACCACTTATCACAGTGTGGCTTTTTAAAACAGGAAAATATACTCTTGCTGCTTAAGTTTAAATAATTTAGTTTTAGTTCCATGCAGTGCTTTTTTTTCTGGGGGTACGCAGGGGTACACATACCCGTAAACAGTTCGTGAATCTAAGTTTGGCCTCATTGAGGGACAATATTTCAATATGTGTAGGAAAACGAGAGTACCCCTAAATATTTTTTTAAAGCACTGGTTCCATGTATTTCAGCAATGTAAAGAATAAAACGTCCAATGGCACCTTAAAAACTAACACATCTTATTGTGTTGTGTGCAAGAACCTGCTTTAACAGATGTGCAATGCCAGAAAGAACACTCAACCCAAATGAATCTAAATGAATAACTTGACAGTCATTATAAGTAATTTGTGGAACACCAAGACACATAGATGATTATATATGAATGCATTACATAGATATATTGTCTATAAATGAAAGCTTTTTTTATATCTTAGTGACAGATTTACACTAATAAAATTATTGTACCTTTTAAAAGGCAGAAAGAATGTTAAAGCTGTGTTATAGAAACCTGTTTTTAAATTACATAGTGTTTTGTAATTGCAGGTGGAAGACGTCTCTAAGGAAAATTTCTGTTATGTGCAGCTAGGACATTATTCCTCTTCTTTATATTTGAGCAAATTCCACAGTTGTAATGAAAATTTAATGTCCTGGTGAGGAAATAATAGGCCTCATAAAACACACCACATTTATTTATCCAAAATTAGACTGTAATTCCATTTAGTTTTAGGTAGATCTTAAGTTCTCATATAAGGTCTAAATTTATTCCTACTTTGCCATATGTATACTTTTAGATAAGTTACCAACAAAACATATTGTATTTTGGCCAAAAAAAATAAAAAATAAAATAAAATCTGCAGCAAGATGATTTTAGTAGATGGGAAATGGGTGCAGTTGCTCTTACAGAATGAACTTCATTCCCCACCCCCATCTCATTGGCTTTACACATTGGCTTTAGTAAACCAGAGTTACCGTAATTATTTGTTATTGTTTATGGCCACCTGTCAGGGATGCTTTGGGGATCGTCCACACTTCCACTTATCCCGTGCCTCCCAAGTGGTTTTCTGCATGTCCTATGCTTTCTGAGCATGATTCTAAACAGTTTTGACTTTGCCCCATCAAGGTGCCAGGTAAAATCATTCCTTCTCTCCCAGGCCTTTGGCTCATTAATCAATCAATCTGTGTGGGGGTTATTGTTTCTGTTTGTTACTATGTGATGTATTTTTGTGTTTTTATATTGCAAACCACCCTGTGATCCTCAGATGAAAGGTGGCATAGAAATAATAACAGCAGCAGCAGCAACGATAACAATAATAATAATGATGGACAAGCAGCCTTTGTGACAAACCATAAATAGGTAACCCTTTGATTTAATTGAAGCCAGTGGAGCCTTAGTGTTGACTTCAGTCCATGTATGATATTACCTGGTGTATAATATGGACAAAATGAACAGACATTCCACTATCTCCCAGTCTAGATCTATTTTGGCCATAGCTTTCATCTTTACTGGTTTGTAGATGATAGTGTTTGAGGCAATATCTTTTAGAGTTCCTGAATTTGCCCTGAGGCAATTAGTACCTTGCAGGAACTATTTTTGTTCTACATTAAAACATTGCTATCCATTTGATAGATTATGTTTTTCCAGCTGTTCTGTGGAAATTGAGGACTTAATGACAAGAAACATGCAGCTCCTAAGTTCAACACTGCAAATACAAAGGAGGCAAGTTTAAAATTACTTCCTTCACTCAATCTGGGGTATTAACTAATAATGAACTGAACGTTAACATTCTTTCTTGAATTCCATATTATTTATCAATATAGTTTGAAGGATCTAACTAAAGTATTTTATTGCATGTCTCTTTCTGCTGCCTCATTCTATTTATTCATCATTATATGGCTCTTTTGACTCTTTTAAGTTAAGAAGTACTGTTCTTATGTATATGTACCATTGGCAGAAGACTAAACAGTGCCCATCGCATGCTAATTTATAAAGCACATGTTTTCAATTTCTTTGTATTTGGCACAATTATGTAATATTGGTGTATATAGTAAGTTTGTATGATATGGAGACATAACTCTGCTACTCGCTGTGCATGCAAGCAAATTAGGGTTCAAGACACCAAAACACAAAATGGGTCTTAGACAAGCGGTTGTATCACTTGGAGAGCCACTGCCCTAAAATAGGAAAGTATGTTAATAATCATTTTAAAGTAAAATTGTAATGTTATTGGATGTTTAATTAATGCAGCGACTTGAAGGCCAGTTCATTAATAAGGACTGACCTCTTTGATTCCTCCATATGGCCCCATCTCCTCCTATAAACCAGTGATCAGTGAAGCATGGCATTCTGTTTTGAGTATTAATTATAAAATAATAAAACATGTGACAATTCATATTCCAAGACATGGGCATACTAAGCAATTCAAGCCATATGTTCTATACCAGGCACCCCCAAACTTTGGCCCTCCAGATGTTTTGGTGTACAATCCCCATCATCCCTGACTGCTGGTCCTGTTAGCTAGGGATCATGGGAGTTGTAGGCCAAAACATCTGGAGGGCCACAGTTTGGGGATACCTGTTCTATACAGTCATTTTTTTAAAATTCTGTGATCCAGTGTGGTTTTATTCTTACACCCGCTTTCTATAAATATCTGGAAAGATGTAAGTGATATATTTAATAGCAATCGTTTAAAATTATGTATGGGTCTCCTTTTCTAGTAGTCATGATTCTACACTGACTGTACTGCACTAATGCTTCAACTCACTGGTGCTAGCATGGACAATTGAAGACTGGCAGATCTTGACCCCGAAACAACCATGCACTTTCTCCCAAGCCTGCTTCGACTGGCCACAGCCGTTGCAACCAGGGCTTTTTTTCCAGCTGGATCTCACTGGAACTCAGTCCCAGCACCACTCAGGTGGGTGCCAAGCCATTATAAGAGAACAAGGGAGGCATCCAGGGTGAGTTCCAGCACATATTTTTGTAGAAAAATAGCACTGGTTGCAGCCATTCCACCGGTACGTTGATGGGCTTGGCTACCAAGACTGATGTTGGCAGCAGCGAAAAAGAAATACATTCAACCCACACAACCGTTTATGGACCACACCGTTCAGTGATATAATCATTAATTTTCTCAGTTGTGTCATAGATTTGAATTACTGTACTGTACACTGTTAAGTTCATTCAGTGAATACTTTGTGGAACAACGAAGGTACTTGGAAATAAGTTGGAAAAATGTTTAGACCATCTTGTGCCTGTAAATAATTGCTGAACAGTCTTTTTTCTTTCTTTCATACCTTTTAAAATATGATGTGCATTGTGTTTTAATCCACATAATAGCATTATTCAAGGAACTGGTTAATTTGGTTGCAGGTGATCTGGCATGGCTTGCTGATTGAAGAAGAGTAGCTGAAGAGAAGATGGAGAGCTTAAAGTTCTCATCTTCCTGTCTTCTCTTCTGGCTTCCAAGCAGTTAAATAAGACATTCCGAGCAAACAAATAATTGAGGCTCTGTGCAGAATAGTGTGAATGGGCTTCCAACAGACATTTAAAGTGAATTCTTCTGTCCCTTGCTGAATTTTATTTTTCAAATTTATAAACTGCCTTACAGCCTAAACCAATTGAAGCCATGTAATATCATATAACAATGAGATACAATAAAAGATCTGAAAACAATTGAAACCGCTCCAACAAACTCTAAAGACAGGAAAACAACCTCTACAAGTACAAAATTAATAGTCTATAAATGACTGGGTCACACCTCTGGAAAAGTCTTCTTAAACAAAAATGTGGGTGACTTATTCCAGAGGGCTGTAGCTGCAACACTAGAAGACCAATTTCTTATACAAACAAAGTGTGCTGTCAGCGATGACCCATCTGAGGGGCACAGTTGGGTCAAGGCAGTCCATTGAATAACCTGGGCCCAATTTGTTTAGGGCTTCAGTTGTGCCCAGTAGCATATTTGCAGCCAGTGCAGCTCCCTCAGCAGAGGTGTTATATGGAGTTGTTATATAGCTGTTAAGGGACCCAGGTGGCGCTGTGGTTAAACCACTGAGCCTAGGGCTTGCTGATCAGAAGGTCGGCGGTTCGAATCCCTGTGACGGGGTGAGCTCCCGTTGCTTGGTCCTAGCTCCTGCCAACCTAGCAGTTCGAAAGCACGTCAAAATGCAAGTAGATAAATAGGAACCGCTACAGCGGGAAGGTAAACGGCGTTTCCATGTGCTGCTCTGGTTTTCCAGAAGCGGCTTTGTCATGCTGGCCACATGACCTGGAAGCTATACGCCGGCTCCCTCGGCCAATAATGCAAGATGAGCGCGCAACCCCAGAGTCGGTCACGACTGGACCTAATGGTCAGGGGTCCCTTTACATTTACCTTTATATAGCTGTTAGGTGTTCTATAGCTGCTGCAAGATGCACCGTTGGTTAAGTCCACAAGAAGCCTCACATAGGGTGCATTACAGTAATCCAGTCTTGAGGTTACCAATGCCTGGACCACCGTTGTCAAGCTATCTTGAGCTAGGAATGGCTATAGCTGACTTTCCAACCCAAGCTGGTAAAAGGCACTCTTAGCTAGTAGAGGATGCAGTGGAGGCACCAAAGTAGGTCATCTTTGTCACCTCCCACCACATATTAGACACAGTCACAGTGCTCTAACCAGTGTTCAATCAGCTTCAGCACAAGATTTCTGCCACTTGTCTTCTAGTCGTCTTCCAGTCTGTTTCATCACTCATAAGCTCCTGGTGTACCAGTGAGCTCCACAGCACCAAAGAGGGCACTTGGGAGCAATCATGTTGATGGCCTGCTTCATCTCCCCGTTCCAGAGTGTGACCAAGGCTCCAGCAGTATTGCTAGCTCTTTCCACTGGAAAATCCTCCAGAGCATTCAGGAATCCGTCAGGTTCCATAAGTCTCTGAGAACAGATTTCATTGGTTTCCCACCCCTGCACAGTAATTGCCACAATAAATCCAAAATGCACCATGGTCCAACCATGACAGCCAGGTAATTTTAAGTACACTGGATACATGACCCTTGACTGATGTGATCATAAAAAGCAACAAGGAAAGTCTTGTTTTTTTTCAAACAATGGTTATGAATTAGCTGTCGAAAGGAGAATGTGAACAAACCAGTGTAAGTTTTTTGTATGTGTGTTTGTTTGTGCATGTGGTCTCCTGGAGATCATTTCGATCCATTGAAAGCCCCTATTTACACCGCAGTATTTACAATATGTTGCCCTATTTACACCGCAGACTTCATTCAGTGTAGGGTGCTACAACATGTGAGTTGACATAGTTGAAAATAATTGATAATTCCTTTGGCACGAGGAGTTGGCTATATCTTGGCTAAAAAAAATGAAAAGCTGAATTTTATTCAGCCAAGTTACTTCAATTTATGAGATGAACTTCTGCACTTAACATTTTAAATGCACCATATAGTACTTAATCTACTCTCACGTTTATATATGTTTTCTGCTGAAAATGTATTCTGCCCAACAAATAGGATAATTATTTAGCCTTAATCCTCACAATCACAGTTGTCAAGTGTGCAATAAAAGTGCTTCAGCTTCCTGAAAACAGCTTTAGCCAGTTTACCAAATCACAGTTTCCAGGATGTTTTAAGGAAAACCATGGTAGGTTAAGTATGTGACATGTTGCAGATTCTTTCCCTTAAGAGCTGGCAGTGAATTACAGTGGCTTAACTCAATGAGTTTTAGAGGAAGACCCAGTGAGTCCTTTCACTCTTTCTTCAGGAATTCCTGGATTCTTCTCAACACCACCTTTCAAATTGTATGGTTTTGCTTTCCAGTATAATGACATCTTAAAAAAAAATTCCTACTTCCTTTTCCTCAGAGCTGTGAAGTTGCATCACTCACAGTTTGCCAATTACTTCTCTCCCACCTTGCTGAGGCTTTCTCTGCTAGCTGTTTTGTTTTCATCCCACACTGTGGTAAAAGCTCCCAACTGTGTGCCTCAGTATGCTGCCTGTTATAAGGCTGTTGCTGCTGTTCTTTGGCTGTTTATATACCAGCAAGGGTGGAGCTGGTGCTCCCATCACTCTCTTGTCTCCATGCCAGGCAATTTTCAGCCTGGTTGCGTTTACAGTCAGCTGGGATGGGGCCAGCAAGAATTGTAGATGCTGAGTCGCCTTTCAACAGCCCCTGACATGGCCATTAAACTCAACTATAACTTTGTGTGTGGATATGCCTCGAGTGCCTTGAACTATTATGGGGCCTACCATGATCTGTTGTAGGGATAGATGGCAACTTTCAGGTGTTGGATTACAATTCTCTTTGGCCCTGGCCTGCATGACCAACGGTCAAGGATGAAGAGAGTTGTAATCCAACAACACCTGGAGGGCACAACATTGGCCACCCTTAATCTATTGAGTAGACCTATGGAGGAGTCTCCCAGTGATGGTTATATTATTATGTTGGTGCTTTAAGTTTGTGGTGTAGGTATATTCTCTTTTGGTTGTGAACTGGCAGAGCTGGTCTCTTAATCTTCCGTTGTGAGACTTTTCTGCTGTTGGCTATGGGAAGGGTGGAAAGTCTCTTTTTATCTCATAACCAATAGCAAAAGCCTTCATGCATACACCACAGAGTTTGGTAGGATTCAGTGGGGTGTGCACAGAATTGCAATCCATTGGGAGTTCCAAGACCCTTTTCACATCATTATCCCCATGGCCCTTGAAGCCACGTCTTAATGGTGGATTACTCTTTGGAGTGACAAATCAGGCAGACTGTGATGAACACTCAGAAGTGCTTGGAATTCCATACAGAGCCCAGCCTTGTAAAGATTAACGGGTCAACTCACATACATTGCAAAGTACAACAGCTCCTGTTTATTTCAAAGGGAGCTGAATTGAACGTTATGGACATAATTCTCTAGGTACCAAATGGAACCTTGTTCAAGCTCCCACTGAAATGAGTGGAGGCTATGTGTAGAGTGTACCCTTTGTGTATAATGTGTGTTTTACTTATGTAGAAAATGTTCTCCTCATATGTTTAAACCCAGGGCTGCTTCAAACATGGTGACTTTCCTACATTATTAACATTTCTGTGTAGAAAAGGCAGTCTCCAAACCACTTGCACATTATCAAACATGAGAAATCCCACACTAGTTTTTTTTGTTTTTTGTTTTTGCTGTGGATAACTAAAACACACGTGATTTGCATGCTTTTTCCTTTATGTCTATGTAGAAAATTCATCACATTTGAAGTGGCCTCAAACATTTCTTTGAGAATAAAAAATCCACTGAAACGAAACTATTTTCTTGATTATCCTCATGCTTAAATGATATGTTACATGCAGGGGGCTGGGGAACAGTCATTAGTTATTCAGTAGCCTAATTTTTTGCACATTTCTTCATAATAAAAAATGTTTTACCTAAACTTGTTGAAAACAAAGAGGATTAAATCATTGCAAAGAATATCAAACTTCTAGGAGTTTATGTTAGTATTACCTTTTATCTAAACTTGCATGCTGCCTTTTAACCCACACTTGTTTCATTGCTTGCTTATTTATTCCCTGAAGTAAATATAAATATGAAAATTAAAACAAAGGCTTGGCTCCAGACTAACAGCACAATCCTGACCATGTCTATTTAGACGTGAGCTCTGTCAAATTCAATGGGGCTTACTCCCAGCCCCAGGTAAATGGGATTAGGATTGCAGCCTTAGTCATGCTTAGAGGAGACCTATTGAAATCTGTAGGATTTAAGTGCTAACTATTGATTTCATTGAGTCTACTGTAGGCATGACTAAGTGTGGATTGAACCCAAACCCAGCATCTGTTATATATTGTTAGATAGCGGAAGGACGTGCAGTTCTAAATGTCCTTAATCCTTTAAAATGTATGTGTGTGCATTTAAAAAGTGTTCTCTGAATTATGTGTCTTTAATGTGCACTGCGGTTAAACTACTTGTTTTCTCCCTGCCTGCTCTTTGAAGATGCCAATTAGGAATAATGGGAAACAAGGGGTAGGCTAAGCATTGCAGTGCATTCTTGTTTACATCTGTGTGTGATTATTTCAGTCTAATGTTTTAAACACTTTGGCTCATTCATGCTCTCATTGACGTTAATTGGGTTTTGCCATTAGCTTTAATGGGAGCAAGAGTGGGCTTTGCACTCTTGTTTTCTGTTGTGTTCATTGCATTCCTTCTTGTTTGTGAACTGACCACCCACCCATGCATGTGTTTGCCAGGTATATTTATTTGTGCTGTTCCACCAAGGGGCTTGTTTCTTCTTATGTTTCAGGTTAAATATTGGCAATATGAAATAAAAAAAGAGGGGAAAGGATTTTGGGTAAAACTGTCTGTTAAATGCATTCTCATCTTACCTAAAACAGTATGCATTAAATCGTTCACAAACTGTTTAATGCAGTTATTAAATTAAACCATATTATATGTTAGTTTATATTAAGTTGTTCAGTACAGTCTTTCTAAACAAGAGTCAGAACCTAGCAGTCTCTCTCTCTCTCTCTCTCTCATTAGCATTTTATTTTCTAAGCCAGGGTGCTATGAATTTCCTCTAAAAACGTGTCCTTGTTATGGGAATCATTGAGAAAACATTGCCAACTAACAGGATACCCATAAATCCTTTCGTCGTATGAAGTCTGGGACTCCAGAATAAAGTGAAGCTACCTGAAATGGTAGTGATTTCTTTCTGTTTTCTTGGTAAATTTAACAGGCTCATGAAGCTGAGGAGGAGGCACGAATGAACCCTGAATTTGCTGACAGGATGAAACAGCTTGACAAAGAGGCAGCCTACTATAGAGACGAATGCGGCAAAGCTCAAGCTGAGGTTGACAGACTTCTAGAAATCCTCAAGGAAGTAGAGAATGAGAAAAATGACAAAGATAAGAAAATTGCTGAATTAGAAAGGTAAATTCCTCCTCATTTGTGTTTTCGCAACAAATGCCTTTTACATTCACCTTTGATGAGAAACAATGGCAACATTTTTCTAACAGAAGAATAACAAAAAAAGCACCAAATAGTGAATGAATTCTTTGTATATCTGTTCTGATATTTTTCAAGGCCAGGAGCAGCCCTCTGTGTCTTCTGGAAAGACAGTATTTCTTTAAAAGAAAGCAGGGAAGGGACTCCTATTCCTTATGTTGTGGAGGAAGGGAAAGGAAGAATGTTGCACAATATATGCCCTATTTCCCCCCAAAATAAGACATACCCATAAAATAAGCCGTAGCAGGATTTCTAAGCATTTGCGCAATATAAGCCATACCCCGAAAATAAGACATGGTCGCCCTCCGCCATGGCGCGCCATGCCTGGAAACTGCTTCCTGCTGCAATAAGACACCCCCCCCCAAAAAAATAAGGCATAGTGTGTCTTCTTGAGGAAAAATAAGTATAAGACTGTGTCTTATTTTCGGGGAAACACGGTAGCATGAAGTACTCTGCACACACAAAAAATACACCGGGTGAAGTGGAAATTTGTACTTACGTGATAGAATATTGGAAGTAAAATAGAAATTGATCCTTAATACATTTATACAGTGCTTTTTCTGGGGGTATGTAGGGGTACGCATACCCCTAAACATTTTGTGAATCTAAGTTTGGCCTCATTGAGGGGCAGTATTTCAATGAGTAGGAAAATGAGAGTACCCCTAAACATTGTTTAAGGGGGGGGGAAGCACTGCATTTATAGGAATATTTTTAACAACAAAAATGTAAAGTTTTGCACAGAGAACAAAATGAACAAGTAACAGACTGGCTAACTGAATAATTTGTGCTTTGCTGAAGAGATTTAGATACAAATGAGGCACCAATATGATGCTTCGTTGAAAGAGATTTAGTTACAAGTGAGACAACAATACAGTATGTATGCTTTCTGTGAGCTATGCTGTTTCTGGGCTATTTTTTTGTTTTTTAAGCTTGAATTCAAGTCTTGACAAAACAAGACAAAATCAACATGTCTATTTTGGGTATGAGACTCTACAAACGAAGACTGATTTGGAAAATCTGGAAAAGATTCAGTCATGTATGATGATGAAGGCATCTCTTTATTATTGATTATTTAGATGTTATAAACATACCGGGAGCCAATGTAGGTCTTTCAAGACCAATGTTATGGGGAACAGAACGTCACCTCCCTCTCCTCCTACCATGCCCCCCAAAAAACCTGTACTGGGTTTCCCTCCAGCCCTCTGGAGTAGATTTGGGGTGGGCACACAAGAAAGGGAAATCAGTGGCAATAAGCACTCTTGTGGGTGAAGATTTCAAGTTTTATTAGTTGTATAGCAAATATTAGACATAAGATGCAGCAACAAACATACAGAGAGCCTACCTGGACTAGCGGTTCCCAATCTTTTTTGGGCCACTGCCTCCTTGGTTCCATAAATTCATCCCCATGCCTGAATAGTGGTTTGCACAACCCACTAAATAAGAACATAACACAATCAACATCAAAACAGTAACGATTAATTGCACATTTATTCAAAATCCAGTTGAAATGGTTTAGTTTAATTAATTCAACAAAACTGATGATCCATTGATACCAGCTTTTTAAAATCTGATAATCATTTGCACCTTCAGTGCCCCCCTGCCACTTACTTGCTTCTCAGTGCCCCCCCCTGTGTAATCCCTCTGCCCCCAGGAGGCGGTACCACCCACTTTTGGAACCACTGACTTAGACTAAACAAGGCACTTAAACTGAGCGCTTAAGCACAACTGGAATAAAACCCTTCGCAGTCTGCTGTCTGCCTACATGAGTCACATGCCCGAGGTCCCAAAGACCCTCCCATGAGGGTCAGAGGGATGAGTTCTGAGACTGCAGGTTCACCTATATTCTTATGACCCTGATTCTCTAGTCACAATATGTGACTTCACCTAGCTGGTGTGTATAGATAACCACCTGTCAATCATAGGTTATGAACTTCCTGTTTTGCATTCCTTCAGCAGTCCTGACTAGCAGAATATGTTCAACAGTTTTAGGACTCCAGCCTACAACAACAACAACAACAACAACAACAACAACAACAACAACATAATAATAATAAAATTTTATTTATACCCTGCCCTCCCCAGTCAAAACCGGGCTCAAGGAGGCTAACACCAATAAAATTACAATGACATAAAAGAAAAGAAAACAATTAATTAAAATACAGATTAAAACACAATATTAACATTTAAAATGCAGCCTCATTTTAAGTAGCCCATTAATCCAAACCTGTGATGGAAGGTCAGGGGTCAGACTGAATCCAACCCAAAGGCCAGGCGGAACAGCTCTGTCTTGCAGGCCCTGCGGAAAGATGACAAATCCCGCAGGGCCCTAGTCTCCTGTGAGAGAGCGTTCCACCAAGTTGGGGCCAATACTGAAAAGGCCCTGGCCCTAGTTGAGGCCAATCTAGCCACCTTATGGCTCGGGATCTCCAGAATATTGTTGTTTGTGGACCTTAAGGTCCTCCGCGAGGCATACCAGGAGAGGCGGTTCCATAGGTACGATTCCATAGGTATCATTTACAATATAATACCTGCAAAGCAAATGGTTAATCCTGTGCCTGGGCACCTTTGAGGACTCCTAGCTCCTTGTGAACACAACGTTCTTCTAGTTATATCCCATAGCAGGATTTTTTTAAACAACAAGTATTTGCAAACCATATCCTTTTACTGTGCGACTCCTGCTAGAAATATCTGGAAAACTGTTGCTAAAAAGCGGAAATGCTGCTAATAGGATAAATGAGCCATAGCATGACTCCCCTCTCTCCCCAACACGCAAGGTGACTTTCCCTGCCTTCTGTTTTGTGTAGCTGAAATGCTATGCTGTAGCTCACTTGTAGCCTAGAAGTGCAATAGTGAAAATGAGCATGGCACATCCTTTCATTAACCTAGTGGAATAGCTCTTAATTAAGTAATTTATGGAAGAGGGCACTGGTTTTTCTTTTCATCTCGCAAAATAGAACATCTAGCTTTTAAAGCAATTCACTTGCAAAATATAATCAATTGCAGACAGATACAATATATGAAAAGACCTTATGCTTTTCTTCATGCATATGAATGTGATTTCCTGAATGAAGTGTGTGTGTGTGTGTGTGAGAGAGAGAGAGAGAGAGAGAAAGATTTATGTGAACTTTTTGAACCATTTAGAATACAGAGCCATTTTAAAATTACTGTCACAGAAGGCAGGGATTCTAATGGGTGGATGTTTTAAATGCTTGTGCTTCAGTTTCATTCATAGGAATGAGTCTCAGATGTATGCAGAGCAGGATAAAAATGGGTGGCATATTTCCAATATGAGGTGGTAAGGTGTATCCCTGAGTGACTTTATATGTCTGGTCAATGACAGTAAATGGTTACAATGCTCAGTCCAGACTCTGCACTGATATCTGGCTACGCAGTTTCCTGCACTGTGGAGGATACGTATTAGCTTCAATTTCACCAAACAATTTCAACAGGACTACATTCCTTCAGCCTGCTTTTACTGTCACCCAGGAACTGGGAGCCTTGCACGCTGAATGATGTGAAAATATCTCCAGTGGAGTAGATAGGGACGCAATACAAGCTCTTTCCCCATTTGTAGCAAATTATGTGATGAGGCAACTTGGCTCATTTGGCATAGTTGCCTGGATACTGGCTTTTTTACCAGTTAGTACAGGCATTCCCAAACTCGGCCCTCCAGAAGTTTTGGGACTACAACTCCCATCGTCCCTGACCATTGGTCCTGTTAGCTAGGGATGATGGGAGTTGTAGTCCCAAAACATCTGGAGGGCCGAGTTTGGGGATGCCTGAATTAGTGGATAGCCAAAATACAAACCACCTCAGTTAAGGCACCCCAACCTTTGCCAAGTTGAATTTCCTCCTCTTGCTCCCCAACAAGAGATGGTTCTTCCCCACCCCGCTAGCCACCCATTTCTGTGTTTTCTTTAGTTATTTTAATCTCTGGGCTCCTGGCAACTGACCATTGCTTTAGACTCTTTCTAAAGCTGCTTCTTCATGAATTCTTTTGAGCAAGATGAGAGAGCTGGCCTTGGGCAATTCAGTTCAGGGTGTGTGGGTCCCTATTGGCCCATGTGATTCTCTCCACACAGACATGAACATGTTTCATTTTAAAATGGTGGCATGCTTAATAGTTTCTAAATTTAAATCCGAGATGAAAGATAGTATTTGAAAACCAAGCTGAAGTACTCCACAACAACACAGCTAAGAGGTTAATTGTAATTTGAGTTCCTGATGGATGGAGTTACTATTGGCCTTAAAATGTAATGAAGACAGAAAGCCTACACACATGAGTTTGGAGATGAATAGCATATTGGTTCTGCCTTAACATGAAAAAGGTGAAAAAAACACCACGAGTGGACCAGGGGTTTTTTGTTTTTGTTTTTTGAAATGAATGCTGTGATATGCAACAGGCTGCTGTGAGCTGTCCTTCATTTCAAACTTCCCACAATTCCCCTAGTGACAGGGGAGCCCTGTGGCTCCTGAAAAACCCTTGAAGTCACAGTAGATTATGACATTATGACATGCTGCCTCTTCCTGGATAGCTATATCACGAACAAGATGGCTGGCCCAATTAATCTTTTTTTAGGGGAGCCATATTTTCCTCTATACAATGTCCCCGCTAAATGGGTTGTTGGGGGGTGGGGTGGGGAAGAACCACTTATCTATTTGTAAAGTTATCTATGAAGATCTTAGCATACTGCTGCTTCCAGCAGATTTTTGGTCACGGTGTCCAATGAGCACAAGTGCTGCATATTTCAGCTGCTTGAGGAAGTTAGAAATGGGGGTTGTTGTTATTTTTTAAAAAAGAATGATCCTGGAAAGTCCTTTGATCATTTCTTAAGTTCTCTTAAAAATACATCACAATTAAATATCTATATCTATAGATATTAAAATTTGCTAAAAGCAAGCAGGTTTTAAAATATTTTTTCTTTTAAAAATCTGGAAAGGCAGTTGAGGGAATTGACTTTACAGTCTACTTTTGTAGACATGTACTGAACACAGACACGAATCCATTCAGCCTCAGTCCCTGCATATGATACTGCCATCTTTTTTCTGCTTTTTAGTTAATTTCTTCTCTTAAAGTATACAAAGGCAAGGGAATTCCACAGTAGACCTTTGCTTGGACCTGTGCTAAATAACATCAAACTGAGAGCCCCAGATAAATAATCAACCAACAGGAAATGAAAAACAAGTGCTGTAGTTCATGTTTCACAAGTTGCCTTGAGTAAGGCTGTTCCAACTTAAGAGAGGCTTGTGCCTCTGTGAAGGCGAATGCCTGATGAATGTTCTGTCATATTTCGACAAAATACTTAAGCTTACAGTTCCTTTATATCACCATACTGAAACAACAATGCAATAGTAGGGTAGTAGGAGGGACGTAAACTGAAATGTCAGCAGAAAATTCAAGAGGGGAAAAAAATCCGCTGAAATAAAAGAAACCAGCATACCAAATCACTATGCAGCTATTTCTGATGTTTTAAAAAATAAATAAATCACCTTTTGCAAAATGATGCAGGAATGTGCACCTGTGATGGCTCTGGGGGACTCTTTTTGGTTTGGCATTAGATAAGGGTTTGTATGTGTGTTTTGGCTAATTGAAAGGACATGTTAAATATTTTTTGCAAAAAAAAAATATTTATCATGCATCTGGTTATTCTCAGTGATGAAGTATTGGTCTTATTCTTGGGACTGAAAAAGATTGCTCTCAGCTTTAGAAAGGTCTATGTTTCCATGGGAAAAAGTGGTGTCTTTGATCAGTGTAAGTGATCAGTACTTGAGAATCTCTGACAAAATTCTTTGAACATCTAGCCAAGCCATTGAGCTTCCTTTATTTTTCATTGGTGAAGATGACTTGCTCTATATGAGTCATCCTCAAATCCTTGTTGGTCCAAGCAACATTATTTTCCCCAAGCATGAATACCTCCTGTCAAACATATGCCCTAGCAACTACCATCAGCTTCATAGTGTTTCACTTGTATGTGTATACACGTGAGAATGTATACATATTCTAAGGTAGCTTTTCCATCACACGTAAGCAACATGTTTACTTCCTCCTAAGCTGTTGCTTTGGTGATCACCCATCATAGAAACACTGTGCACTAACGTTTATTTGTTGATTTCTGTTTTTGACAAGAGATTGCTGATATAACATCTGCTCACTTTTATGTTGAAAAACTAATGTTTTTCCTTCGTTTATTCTCTTGCTATTTCCTTCCTTTTTGTGTTTACTCTCCAAACTGCTGCTTTCACCCCTGCTTCAACCAGCTTGACTTCCAGGTCAGTACCTTTGGTATATTATTGTCTCACATCACTCACTTATCAGATCCACTTCATGTTTAAATTGATAGACACAGTATCCTCTGGCTACTTGCATTTAAGTATGTGCATCCCTGCATCCCTAAGTTGTTGTTGATTATTTCGATGGCAGACATTTTCTAAAAACTCCCCATTCAGTGTTTCCAGATGAGAGAATAGTTTTTCTGAATGATTTTGTGTTAAAATGAAAAGATGCATAAACTGGTAACAGTAAATTGCCAACACAACTAAAGGTATAACAGGAGTTCCTTGAGTAATGTTTCAGTAAATCTCAGTGTTTTGAAATACTTAAGCATTAGCGACAACCCAAATGTAACTAACTTTTGCCTTCCCCCCCCCTGTAAGCAACTTTTTAACAATATGTTTACCCACACATATTATAATTTATGGATTGTAATAGTAGGATTTGGAACCATAATGACATCAAGCTGGGATTTTTGTTAATATATATTAAAAAGTGAGAAAGTCATGCAGACTGGATATCCCAAAGATTAGTATAACAAAAATAGAACTGAATAAAAAATGAATCAAGCATTATAAGAATAATTACTGTTTGCTAAGGATCTATTAGCTGCAAATAAGAGATGAGAATGTTTTGGATTTTTTGTTGATCGAAAAATGGCAATCAGCCATTCGTTTGATTCATCTGCAAAAAAAATGGAAAGGTATTTCTAACAGGGATAAGTAAACATTGATTGGTTAAGTAGCTGTAATGATTGTGTGAATGAAGTACTGTATATTCCAAAAGAGACTGGAGAAGGAAATATGACTATACTTCGTTAATATATCATAAAACTGAAGAGGTTAAAGTTTAAGTCACTGCTAAGTGTGAATATTAATTTGCAATGGAGAACATAAAATTTATAAGTGCTAGAAATGTCTAGTTCTGGAGTAGTCTCTTTAGAACACTTACTGTAGTAAACAACTTTATGGGTCAACTTAATGGTGGTTCTTCTTTCTGCCAAGACTACATAGTGAATCCCTAGACTAGAATAACATTACAAGGCAATCTGTGGACTGATTTGGTTTATAGATAGTGCTTAATTTCATGTTTCTCTGATGAATAAGGATGAGAACACAGCTTATCTTTATGAATGTTTCATGGGGGGCAATGAGCAGTTTCTTTCACCAGACTACTAGATAGAGCAAGCTAATGAATAAAAAATATCTGTAGTGTGCATGCACACGAAAGCTTATACCAGAAGAAACTTAGCTGGTCTATAAGGTGCTACTGGACAATTGGCCCCCGAAATACTTTCTTCAAATTCTGTACCAAAGCTTCATGGCATCAAAAGACTTTGTAAGAGATAATAGCATTAATAACATGTGTACATAAACTTCATTATGTGACTTAATCTGTAGTTTGGAAATTAATGGTGTGGGTTAATTTAATCCTGTGAAGCAGGGCAGCTTTGTGAACCTTTCTAAGCTAGTGACTTTTGTACCTCAGACTGCTGGTTTTTACCTGGAGCAGCTGTCTTCCATTGACAGAAAAACCCAGACAAAAGCATGCCTTTTCACAAATCATCCGGAGTTTTGTAATCTTTGGAGTGAAATAAAAGAAGGAGTCTATCTTTTTGCATATGCTTCCCAGGTGGATAATTTTGGTTATCTAATGTTTTTTATTTGCTGGCAGAATTCCAAGTATCAGACAGGCCTAGGGGCACATTTATTTGACTTAGAGCTGTAGCAGAATTTTTAGTCTGCATTTCTCTGATTATAAAAACCTGAAGTCTTTCACTGTAACTCAAAAGAAAACTAAGTTATATATTTATGTGGTAGTATTCTGTAGACTGAAATTGCTTCAGATGATCATCTGGAAAGACCTTGTGTGTCTATTAGGTGAAAGGAAATCGTTTTGCCTGCGATTCAGAGGGGGAAACTGCACATCCACTGCCACACCTGCAGATGTCAAGGAGAAGCAAAGCTGTGTGTCATCAGCATATTGCTGACAAAGTTCTCCAAACCTCTGGATAACCCCACTCATCGGTTTCATGTAGATGTTAAACACCATAAGGCAGGCAGATCTACCGATAGATCACTGGACGTCTGTGGTAGATCACTGATAGATCACTGGCTCCCCCCAAAGAAGCTCAACAACTTTTGTCTCCCCTAATAAAAGCTCCACATTTTTTGCCCTGCACCTCCCCAAAACGGTCCTTCCTTCCTCCCTAAAAAAGTTCAACAACTTTGTCCTGAACCCCCCCCAAAACAGGGCTTTCCTTCCTAAAAAGAAGTTCAACTTTGACCTGAACCCCCCCAAAGGGAGTAGATCACTGCCAGTTTTTAACTCTGTTAGTAGATCACAGTCTCTTGGGAGTTGGCCACCCCTGGCATAAGGGATAAATTTGAACCCTGAGGAGCACCACATTGCAGGCTCCACGGGGCAAAGGTTCACTCCCCAAACATCACCCTTTGGAAATTACTATCCAGGTAGGACCAGAACCACTATAAAGTGGTGCCACCCACCCTTAACTTGGATAGATGTTCCAGAAGAATACCATGGTCAATGGTATCAAAAGCCACTGAGAGGTTGAAGAGAATTAACAGGGACACATTTCCCTGATAGAGGTCATCATACCAAAGCCGTTTCTGTGCCAAAACTGGGCTTGAACCCTGATTGAAATGGATCTAGAAAATCAGTTTTCTTCAAGAGTGCCCAGATCTGGTCCATGGCCACCTGCTCAAGAACCAATGGACAAGAAAGGAAGACTGGCAACTGGCCAGTACTTAAAGTTTCTGAATCCAGGGAGGGTTTCTCAAAGCGTGGTTTTACTTACTGCCTTCCTGGCTCAGCCAGCTGTGCGCTCCCTGCTAGTTTTTATCAGTCAAGAGGGGCAAGGGTCGAGAATACAAGTGGTCAAAGGGACTCTGTGTCAGACTGTCAGTGGCTAAGGACCCCTCTCCTTCAAGAGATAAAGCCAAGATCTCAGGTTAGAAGCTTAGAGTTTAGAGACTATAATGAAAGGTAAAACTAGTAGTTATGTATGATGCAGCAGTACAATACTCTCTTAGGACAGTGTAGGAGACTGTTCCATCAGAATAGTAAATACCAGCAGAGTAGTTGGTACCAGCTGTTTCATGGTGAGCCAGTGCTGCTGGTCTGCCTAAGCATTTCTGTGGGGAAGTAAAACTCAATGAGATGTGCAAGCCAAGGTCTAAAAGAGTTTTAAATGTCACGTTTGGACACTTTTTCCGTTTTTTTCTAATAGTTTGATGGTTCCAGAAGCAGCTGGAAGCACCATTCAAAATGTTTCCATGTCAAAATGAAATATTCGCAGTAATTGTCACACAGAGAATATCAATGCTATAGCCATCACAGAGATAACATACACACATGTTTCTTACTCAGATTAAGCTATTTGTGACTGTCGTCCTTTGCCATACTGAACTTAGGGCTGCCAAACACCCAGAATTCATCGGACATAACTGGGATTCGACCCTCGTAAACTATTTATATTTCCATTTTGGATTATCTCTGAAAGGTTACAGGTGGGGGGGGAGGTTGCTGCCATCACCTCCCCCAAAATGCTGAAGGGTACTCCCTTAAGGAGTCTGGGGGCGTGGCCATGTCCGAAGCCGTGGAAGGTGAGGGCCTAAGGCACGTCCCCTAGCCAGGGCCGGCCCTACGGCCAGGCTGGGTGGCGCAGGGTGCCATGGCGCCGGCCCGCCGGGGGCGCCGGCCGCTCCGCCACGCAGCAGCGCCCTCGGCAGCAGCGCTGCACGCTAAGCCCGCCCGCCCGTCGCGCAGCAGCGCCTTGGGCAGCCGTGCTGCGTGCTGAGCCCGGCCACCTGCCCGCCCGCCACGCTGGAAAACGAGGCGCCGGGGGGCGCCGGAGGGATCCGTCGCACCAGGGCGCCAGGGCGCCAGAAGTGCTTAAGACGGCCCTGCCCCTAGCGGTGGCCCCAGGGTGAGTTCCTAGTTGATCTGCATCGCAGGGCTCACCCAGCAGTGGTTATCCCTTCACAGACTGCCAGCAGAGCGGGCTGAAGTCGGATATAGTCGGTTAGATCCAATGCTTAAGCCAGTACCTCTCTACATCCATAATCAATAAAGTTGTGGCCTTTTACGCCCATTAACCTTATGCAATTTGTCCAGTGTCTTTATTTACTCTGGGAGGGATCGGGGTCTTGCCACACAACTGATCTGTGGGGCACACAGGGAAAGATGAGAGAGGGGAAGTTGCACAATCCCATTTCATCAATGGGATTAATTTGTTGGATTTCTCCACAGTGGAGAATTAATTTGTTGGATTTCTCCCTATGATTTCTCCACAGTGACTTTAGGGATAAAGGGGATTTTCTACCCACTTGACTTATGAAATAGGGGAGGAAGCTAGCCAAATCAGAGGAGTGTTGTTCCCATCACCTTGTATTATGATACCTTTTTATAAAAAGAAGAAAATGCTTGAAAAAGACTCATTAACTTAATAGGGCAACAAAAAAGCTGTTGAAATATTGTTGCTTGCATTTTGAAATAAAACACAAGGTTAACCTAAAAGAATTGCATGTGCAAGTGTTGTTTCTGGTGGGTCCTTTTGAGTCACTTCCTCTTAAAAGCAGACAATCGTGAGGGTGTTTTTGCATGTTTCAGGCTTAGACAAAATTTATAGTGCTATAAAATGGAATAAAGGACGCGATGCAGATGGCTGATTACAGGTTTCAGTCTTGTTGCTCTATGAGTAACAAGCTTTTGCTGTCATATGTTCCATAAAACTAGATCTGATAAGCAGATAAGAATTCTAAACTCAAAATTAAAAATAAAAGCTTTGTAGGAGGCAAGAATAAGCCTCTTGGTTATAGCTCGGGGCATCACAGGGCTCCTTTCTGCATGCTGTTTCAACACTCAAATAAATTGTTACAGTGGCCAAGTAGGACAGTGACCTGGTCAGTTCAAATGCTGGTTGAAATGCAAATTTCAGGCCTCTAGAACATTTGTCTCTTCTCCCAGAACTCAAACCCAGACTTCTTTATATTAGCAATTCCCTTAACATGCCAATTTTAAAATTGTTTCATTCATCCATCCATCCATTCATTTACATCATTTGTGCCCTGTTCTTCAGACAGAAAGACTCCCAGAGAGGCTTATATGACATCAAAATAATACTCTCCCTAGCCACAGGGTTACGATCTAAAACTCACACACAGCACACAAAGAAAAAGGGACAAGGAGGGAAGAGGAAAATCAAAACCCAAGACACCAGTTTCTAGGCAGTTGTTCCTATATTGACCAGCTGGCACAGTTTAGAGGCAGGAGGTGCCTGATGGAACTTGGCCTCTAGCAGAGCTGATGGAGTGAGCTCTATTTCCCTTTCTCCTGTTGAGGCAGTCTGATGGAATGACTGGCCTCATGTAACAAGACAGTTGAGAGGAGAGCTAATGAAGCCGTTTCTGTTGGCAGCCATTTCCCTGCCAACAATGTCGCAAAGTTGTGTCATCTTGCAGAGCATTCTTGAAAACAAAGATGGTAGCTGCCTGGGCTAGGCTGGACTTTGTTTATGGAGGGCCCAGGACAGTTACCAGTGGTGACCCTGCCGGATGCTGTACTGTGAGCAGCTTCTCAAGGGTGCTGCCTTCTGTTCCCAAGTCTGGCTGAGTGGGTGGAGTTATAGAAACATGTTCATTTCATTATTAACCCCCATTGCAAGAGTCAAAGGATTATTCAGCAGCAGCAGCGCTGTTGTTTTCTTCTTCATAATATCTGCTTCCATCCTAACTTTCTAAGTATCTGAGTTCCAGTTCCAGAAAATTCCTCTCTGGTGTAGCCTGGCAAGTGTTGATATGTTGCCAGCCTGCAGTTATTGTGAATGATATACATTTGGCCAAAATTCAATGAGAATTTTAGTGTAGGACTGGACCTGGGATAGCCAGGCTTCAGAATCCCTTTTGTTGCTCAGCTGGGCAGTTCAGTTATCGGAAACCCGAGGGATCGATAACAGAGTGACTCTGGCTGGCCACAGCACCCTTTTGGTCAGGGTGTATGCTGAAGCTCCCATTGATTTTTTAAAAGAGAGAGAGAGAGAGAAAGAAGGTGTTAACATGAGGCTGATAGAGTGACATTGTTGTTGGACAAGATCAGGCATCCCCAAACTTCGGCCCTCCATATGTTTTGGACTACAATTCCCATCTTCCCTGACCACTGGTCCTGCTAGCTAGGGATCATGGGAGTTGTAGGCCAAAACATCTGGAGGGCCGCAGTTTGGGGATGCCTGGACAAGATGAACCATTGGTCTGGTCCAGCAGGCTCTCTCCTTACATTCTTATTTTTTCATCTCTGGATGTCAAAATGGATTTTCCTGTGGATTAGCAATTTCCCATTTTTGTAACATGTTTAAAGAATTTTGTTTCCGAGATGTGCTCCTCTAATTCTTTGCCACATCCTTTCTAGACCACTTGCATTAACACTTATATCTTGCACTATTTAAGATTAAGTCATGTGACACTTTCCCTTTGGATGGTTCCAGGGCATTTAGGGTATCTAGAATTTTTACATCTTAATCGTAACTAGATCATGCATTTACCCCATCTATCTGTCTGAGGGTAATCGAAGTCCCCCATTAGTGCAACATCATCTCCATTGGATGCCTTCTGGTGCACCCATGCAGTTGCTCATACCTCACATTCCTAAATTGGCACTGTATGCTTTCACACAACCATGAATTTTATCAGTTTTTCAGAGTTGCCAATGGTAAGTGCATCAGTGCTGACTGTAGTTTTCTTTTTTGCTCTGATCCGTACGAACTTCGGATATAATTAAGAATATTAGCAAGTAGAAGTAGCTAATTGAATTCTTC
Source organism: Zootoca vivipara (assembly GCF_965207765.1). Taxonomy (NCBI): domain Eukaryota; kingdom Metazoa; phylum Chordata; class Lepidosauria; order Squamata; family Lacertidae; genus Zootoca; species Zootoca vivipara. Next base: position 79,779,010 of record NC_142584.1, on the reverse strand, counting down.
AGGCCTTCTGTATATCATATGAAATGTATGTTGTGAGACACCAGTTGAGTGAAAACCTGCAGTTTTGTTACTGTAGGGTGTTTTGGATTTGTCTGTAGACTACAAGGAAGACCTAAAGCTCTCATAGTAAAAAAACAAAACAAAAACCTTTGTCATCAGCTATAATTATGTATTTTGGATTCAGGGAATGTTGCCTTTAAAAAACAAAATAAGAAACCCAACACCACTATTGTAAACATTGTAAAACAAACAAACAAACAAATCAGGCAATATGAACCTTCCATAGTACGCTTTTTTATCTACTTAAAGTGATTAAAGATATTTAATGAAGTTGTTTTACTATGGTTTCCATTTTGTAAAATGCTAAGGGTTGTTAGGTTAATCCAGTGTTGCACAAGTGGACTTCCACTAGCACAACAGGACTTCACCTTCTCTCCTCTGCCCTATAGGGCCTCATGCACCCCCAAAATTTGTTCCAAAGGGTCTCTCAGTCCTTTAGAACAGATGTTGAGGTTGTGTAGGGGAAAAGAGAGGAACCATACCACCAGTAGAAATCTCTCCTGCTTGTGCACTGTGTTGGAGCCAATACTTAGTTTTAATTTGCATGCAAAATATATTTTTTATACTCTTTTCTGTTGTTGATTTATTTTGTGTAAATTGCTATGGACCAGAGAATATGTAAAACCCATCATGTAGCCCAAACACAATGTTGCATATTTCTGTTATGAAATTGGCAGTGAGATGCAAAGATTTCTGGCATACTTCTAGATTTTGGTAACTGGCTCTTTGTCCCACCATAATAATGTTTAATGTGATGAAAAGTATTGGAAGCAAAGTATTCTTTAGGGGGCTATTATAAATTCTGCTTCTTCCTTGTGTAGGAGGCTTGCATATCTGCATTTGGGAGGTGTTTTTTTAAGCAAACAAGATGGATAAATGCTACTTTGACTATGAAATACTACTTATTTTTGGCTGATATTACTTAGCTTTCGGCAAGCATAGTGAGGTGCCTAATTAAAGTTGGGAACTTCACGTAGTGGCTTGGATTTCTGTTAACATCAGATGCAAGGCAACAAAGCAGCTAGAAATAAAGAGAAAATTAACATTATCCAAGTGTATAGGGGTCCGTGTTGTACCTCACAGTAAGATAGTTAAGCTTTCTTCTGATCATTCCAAATTGGATGTGGAGAATTTTTAGAAAATATTTGTATTTTAATTCAGGGGACATTGCCCATGCCTCTTAGTTCCAAGGTCAATGAATGTAGAGCACAAGGTCTTGAAACCCCGAGAACAGCCCAGTGTAGATTGAGCATGCTCATGAGTGTGGAATACTGACTGTTGCAGAAAAAATGGGAGGGGAGGGAGATGTAGTGGCTAGAACAGGGGTCAGCAAACTTTTTCAGCAGGGGGCCAGTCCACTGCCCCTCAGACCTTGTGGGGGGGCCGGACTATATTTTGCAAAAAAATAATGTATGAAATCCTATGCCCCACAATTAACCCAGAGATGCATTTTAAATAAAAGGGCACATTCTACTTATGTAAAAACACGCTGATTCCTGGACTGTCTGCGGGCCGGATTTAGACGGTGATTGTGCCGCATCTGGCCCCCGGGGCTTAGTTTGCCTACCCATGGGCTAGAATCACAAAGGGATTTCTGAAAGAAGTGAATGTTTAGGCTGCAGGCCTCAGTGGATTGGGGCACATCTGTTTTTTTTAAAAAATTATTTTTTATTAATTTTGAAATACACACAACCAAATACCAACATTACAAAACATCAACACACACACATACAAAAAAAAACCCAGCAAAAAAAACGACAAAAAAAATCACCATGTATGTATTCTCAACCCCTTATTTACTTCACTTTGTTTTGGTGACTTCCTCGTATCCCTCCCTCCTGATTTTAATCTCTTCTCATATTTATTCATTGCAGTTTCCTTCTAACAATTTCAACCCATACTCTTTAAACATATATTCATGCAGCTAATCACTATCCTTAAACATTACCCTTATTCTAATTAACATGAAATCCATCTTCTTCTACCCCCCTCCTCCACAGGGCCCCTCCTGCCACGAGTAGGTCCCATGGGTGACGGGCAGTTAAAAATGGTCCATTTTATAGTTTTATAGTTTTCACTGTCTCCCCCTCCCTCCCCCAGAACCTCTCCCTGCCACCAAGAGGCCCCGGAACAAAAGGAGAGATAGAGACAGCAAGCTACCCAACTATCTGTCTAAATAAAAAAATTCTAATAGCTAATTTAACCTAATTTCTAAACCTCATACCTCTATTTTCTCTTATCAAATTTATCAAATTTCCTCCCCTTAGCCTAATCTTCCCTCCAAGAATTTTCATAAAAATTATACAACTCTATTCACACATTACTTCTAGATTAATATTTCAACTCTGCCTCTTCCTCTTCCCTAGAATTCCCCCCATTCAATACAGCAAATCCATGATACAGCCAAGATTTCAAAGCCTAATATTCCTGTCCTGTTAAACGATTACCCTACCCTTTTTTTCATCCCACCCCCACTCTCTCCCATTTTACAACCCTTATTTTTTCCCTCACCTCCTTCTGCCCCATCCTTTCCCTTAACTCCCATATTTCCTCTAATAACCCATTCAATTCTTGTTTTTCCATTTCAGAACCAATCAAATCAAAGTTCCCAATGACTCTTGCTCATTCTTCTCTTCTTGTCGAACTACTTCTGCTTCCTCTTGTTTATTTTCTTGCCCATTGTCCTCAGGAACAGGCTTTTCATTTTCTTTCTCATTCTCAATATTTTCTTTTAGTTCTTGTTCCCATTCCTGGTCCAAAACATTTTTTAGCTGTAAACTAAATTGTCGTTGCCCCTCTGCCAGTTCTCCCAGCAGATTCAGTACTGTCCTCTGGGGAACATCTGCTCCGGCCTCATTCAAGGGCAGAACAAAGATAGGAGGACAAAGAACAATGGAGTCTCAATCTTCTAGTATTCAAAACGTAACCAACTTGGCTGAGAAAATTTTCCACAGAACATATGTTATTCCGCTAATGGTTTCTCTTGCAACAAAGTTTAAATCTTTACCAATTTCTTTGACAGCTGTCAAACTTCCCATTCGGAAAAAAAAAACTTTGCTGAATCTCCTGGGGTGTTGATTCCAGGGTTAAGAAAGGGGTACCCCCCCTTCACTTTCTTTCGTTTGCAGGGATTTTTAATTCATGAAGAACTCCCCCCCCCTTCACCCTGCATTAGGTTGGGGAGTGCAAAGTCTTTCCTTGGTGGTTTCAAAGCTTTGCTACTTTGTCACCGGCTTTGGGTCAGATTCCTGCTTTCTAGTTCATCAATAGGGAGAGACCGACTTCCGTTTTTAAAATCTCTTCCCTTAGTCCAGATATTCCAAATCAACGTCCAAAATCCCAAAAAGAGTTGATCGCCACTACCTCGCGGTCCTGCAGCTTCACACTTCAAAGATAGCAATGTAGTGTCTGTTGCGTCGCAGCTCCAATCCGCCCCCCCGCTCTTGCCGGCTCAAAACAGACTCTGCCGGGGGGAGGGAGAGCTCGCTTTTGGATGCCCACCGGACAATCTGATCCCAAAACGCCCAATTTGGGATTTCTAAACGGGGTCTGCTTTGCTGTAGCAGTTTCCCCCTCCTCTAAAGCGCTGAAACCCACTCCGACGAATTAATCTCCGACTGCGATGGCGGCGCGACCAACCGGAAGTCTCGGATTGGGGCGCACCTGAGTGTGTTTTTATGATTATAATTTAAGCATGTAATGAAAATGAAAATCCCCATCCCCATTCTAGCTGCTGGTCAGGGCTGTGTCTCTGTGTTTGATTTTTGTTTTGTTTTTTGTTTAAAAACACCTCCAGTTTCCAGCCAGCTTCAAAGAATTGTTTTACTTTAACAACAGCGAGGTAGCATGTTTTACTGGCTTTTTTGTGCTTTTGTTGTTGTTGTCGTTTAGTTGTTTAGTCGTGTCCGACTCTTTGTGACCCCATTGACCAGAGCACGCCAGGCACTCCTGTCTTGCACTGCCTCCCGCAGTTTGGTCAAACTCATGTTCGTAGCTTCGAGAACACTGTCCAACCATCTCGTCCTCTGTCGTCCCCTTCTCCTTGTGCCCTCCATCTTTCCCAACATCAGGGTCTTTTCCAGGGAGTCTTCTCTTCTCATGAGGTGGCCAAAGTATTGGAGCCTCAGCTTCACGATCTGTCTTTCCAGTGAGCACTCGGGGCTGATTTCCTTTAGAATGGATAGGTTTGATCTTCTTGCAGTCCATGGGACTCTCAAGAGTCTCCTCCAGCACCATAATTCAAAAGCATCAATTCTTCGGCAATCAGCCTTCTTTATGGTCCAGCTCTCACTTTCATACATCACTACTGGGAAAACCACAGCTTTAACTATACGGACCTTTATCGGCAAGGTGATGTCTCTGCTTTTTAAGATGCTGTCTAGGTTTGTCATTGCTTTTCTCCCAAGAAGCAGGCGTCTTTTAATTTTGTGACTGCTTTCACCATCTGCAGTGATCAAGGAGCATTTCTGCAAAAGCTTTCAGTATGTTGGCAAACTCAGGCCTCCCCCGACCCCACCTCGGTTTATGGTAGATACTGACATAAGACTATAGCAGTAAGTGACGCTTAGATGAAGTTATTCCACCCATTTGTCCTAGTGTTAACAGAATAACCATACGAACATAACGCATGGCAAAGAGCCTAGCCTATACAGGATCTCTACATCCCAATTTATTGGTAATTTGGCTTCATCTTTTCCATGTTTATACTTGTCTGTCTATTTAATCTTTTTATAGTTCTTATCCTTATTTATATGCTTTGGCTAATGAATACCATCCTTCCTTTATCTTGACCTACTTTGCATCTTTCATAAATCTGTGATTCAATGAGTGTCTTAAAAATTACTGAAGATGAGCCAGATTCTTGTTGTCATTGCACACTGAAGCTCAGAAGTACAACATTTTTCAACAATGCTGTATGCCAGTAATATTCTAGCAGGATACATTAAATCTTAACAGTTTGCTCAGAGAGCAGTCGCTTTGGGGCTGAGGGTTTCAGAAAAGGAAATTAATGGGGAAATTGCACTGCACAGTTGTTGCTTTTGGTTCATAGTCCTATTCTCCAGAATGATGCCTTATTATGCTTCTTAGTTCTCTTCCCATTTTAGTAAATACTGCTTTCTTTAAAAAGTATGAAGCTGTTAAGTTCTCACCTTCTACTCTGAATCTCCCCTGGTGAAAACATAGCATTCTTACAGCATTACTTCATCCATATCAAGTTCTCTGATAGCTTAACAAATTGCTGTCCAGGGTATCCTAAAAAATGTAGGCCTATTGTACTTTCTGGTGGCCTTCCTACTGAACAGCATTTGCATCATGCTAGTTTCCATTTCTATTAAAACAGCATGCTGCCCTTCTGATTAAGAAAACACATCAGGGAATATTCTAAATTATAGCTAATCAAGCTGAATGGGCTCGCAACATGTTCAGCATAAATATTATGCAAGATCTACACAATGCCTGCATGTTAGCAAAAGAACAGTTATGAAATTAAGTTAATCTTGGGGAGCATGGTTATCCATTTATTTTCTTTCTTATCAAATATTCCCATCAGTTTATATTACCCTGTCTTCATGATGAAGTAGACTTCTGAGTGCTCCTTCATAAGTATAAATTGAGTTATTGAATTTGCTATGTTCCTCAGATAATTAGCAATCTTGGTTATATTGTCTATGATTAAAACACAACAAGTAGTCCTTTAGAAGGCAAATAGGGTTGCCATATATCCAGAATTTCCCAAACATAGCCGGTATTCAGCCCTTGTAAACAGCATCTGGGTGGAAAATGCTGAAATGTCCCGGAAAATCCGGGCGTATGACAACCCGTGTCAGAAGTGTAGATTTCGGCGAATTTCATTAAAAGTAACTCAAAAACTCTTTTGTGTCCAGATTTTCACTTTTTAAAAATATGGCGACTCTAAAATAAATGACCATGTTAGTATATGTTGAAGTGCTTATCTCTGCTGTAGTTTAGAGGGCCAAACTCTAGGTTCAAAAGGATCCTTGGCATTGAGATATCTAGTGAGCCTTCATCTACATCTGTGTCCCCCATGAGCCGTGGTGCTACAGTGATCACCATGATGGTGTTTAGCAGCTATTTAAATTTCCTGCCATGCTTCAGAGCACCTCGGACATGGTGCTGCAGCAGTACTGACTGAAACACCAGTCAAGGGGGCCTTAGGGCAGAGCTCAATGGTGGGGCCTGCTGCAGCAACAGACGGGAATAACAGGTGCTGACAAAAACCCCGAGTGCTTCACAGCGAGATATTTCGTGAAGAGGTGATGAGTAAACTGAGGCAATCTGTGCATCGGACTCCATTGTATTGAAGGACAGGAACTGTGCCCACTGCATTTGCAACTCATTATATGGTCTTACTTACCAAACTGGGTTACTTATGCCCCGGGGCATGATCTGAAGGCCACATGAAATTACCAGCTTACTGAAGTTTAGGACAATTTAGAGACACTTGCAGTGAAGAGGAGGGCTTGAAAATGCCAACGGGGAGAGATTTTAAAAATTATGTAAATGAATCCACAGAATGAAAATTAACACAAAGTAATTAATCATGATATTATGTGGCCTTTCCTTTGGTAACATTCTTTTTTCCAAATAAAGAAGACACTAATTCAAATTTTCCAATGGTAAAAAAATATGAATTGCTATATCCCATTTTAAGAGCTTGTAAAATAATTGTAGACATGGAATAGTAACTGGTTTCCTGGTCAGATACTGTGTTTTAATTATATAATCTGAATTGTTACTAGGGTAGAGTGTAGATTCCTCATTTAGTTTCATATAACATTGGTGCCTGGATGACTGTTCTGTGAAACTCTGCCATGTGATAGTGCTTTCCAATGAAAACAATGCTAAGACATAATAAAGCTCCTATTTAGTGGATGCTCATAGAAAAGGTTTTAAGTGCAAATGGTAAGTATCTAGGTCCCATTTTGAGATTATGAGAAGATGGATCAGTTGCTACATCAGCTCAATGTGCATTGCAACTTAAGTATTTTCTTATTACAGTGTCTAGTGCAGAAGATAACTGGAAAAATTCCAGTGATCATATGGGCATTAGAAAATATCCTTTCAGTTTGCCAAAAAAGGATTAGTGTGCAGATCTCATTTGGAATTTGCACATGACTATTATTATATAGATAAGAAGAAGGAAATTCCTCAGAATCATGAGAAAGTCAAATAAATTAATATCTAAGAACCCAAGCAGGTAGTAACTCTGTTCTAAGATTAGTTTTTCAGACTTTCATGACAATAGCTGGCCATATAACTTCAAACAATTGCTTTTCTTTGTTGAAGAATATAAGTTTTACAGTTTAAAATTGCAAAGGAACAACACATTTAATTCTATTAACAGTGTTATTCTAGTAATGTTTGGCATGAATTTGGTCTGTTTTAAATACGTTAGCATTCATCTTCAGAATTGCTTTTTTCATTTAGCAAGAGAAATTTGTCTGTGAAATACATCAGTAAGAGGTTTTAAAGGGGAACAGCAAATTTCATTAACAAGTTCATTCATCTGAGAACAAGTTTACAGCACAGTTGCCCAGCTCAGCCAAAGCACAAAGGCAAATAGAAAAGCGGGTTTGGATTTGCAGCATAGTCCCGAGAACGTTATTCCAGTAATGAGATGCCACAGTGTCTGTTTAGGGGGGAAATGGCCCTGAAGGCAGAGAGATGAGGATGTTTTTGGATTTTTGGCAGGAGGGGAGGGAAAGCCATTGTGCAAGCAGTCTCACAGCACCCCTGACTGAAAGAAACAGTGACATGTTTTTGTTTTTAAAAAGTCACCTCATGCTTTCGTCTTGTATCACACACCTACAGACACCGGTTTAAAGAAACAGAGATACCTGTAAGCTTGTTTTCACCCAGAGTTACATTTCATGTGCAACCTGATTATTTTTTCAGTGATCATCTGTTCAGTATAGTTTATGTGCTAGATAACTGCACCTAATAGCAAGCAAGTGACGTGTGCCATTGTTTACACATTTGCTATGTGGTACTGTCAGTTGGACCTTTAGAATTAACAGGCCTATGCATACAATTCTTAGACATATGAAGGACCAAAACAAGAAGGTGGCAAACCTGAAGCACAATCAACAAATGGAAAAGAAGAAGAATGCCCAGTTGCTGGAAGAAGTTCGTAGACGTGAAGATAATATAACAGACAACTCTCAGCATTTGCAGGTGAGTTGCTTTAATTTGTCTAAATATTCTGGAAGTGTTCTGTTGTAAAGAAATAAACAAGTAAATGTGCTCCAAACCTGATTTCTGATGGAATACTGAAAGCTCTTTTTCTTAATAGACAAAGGTCTGGAAAGGTCTGGAAAGGTGGTGCAGAAAGACAACATGCAATTGACTTGTTGCGAAGAAGCACATTATGGTGTAAATCAGGGAAACCTTTCATATGATGATGAGAAGAAAAAATGAAATTTGATTTTGTTTAGGTGAATATAGTTGTATTCCATTGTATATCAAAAAAATGCTGCTATAGCATTCTTAATAGATAGCAAAACTAACTGATATAGGCTGCTTGCATATTCTGGCTGTCATTCTGTGCTGCATTCATATTTTCCAAGGGACCTTCCATAAGAAATGAAAGTATTATTTTAATCTGAATACAGAAGAAAAGGGGTTATAGGAATTTTAAAAGTGGGGACCAGTGAAACATGGTTGGGGGGGGGGAGAAGGCAGAAGAGATGGAGAAGCCCCCTCCCTCAGTATGGCCTCCTTACCTACACTTCAGTGTTGCGCAATTCAGCTACGTATATATAAAATATGTGAGGCTGCTGATCACCTGTTTTGCCTCTGCATCTTTTGTTACCTAGTTTTATCTGCTCAGGAGAACAAGCTGTACCTGTGAATTCGTCCTTCAGTTGCAGCTGTTGTTCAAAATAAAGGACAGGTCCTTCATCTGTTTCTATCAATCTAATTAATTTACTTCATGAGCTGGTGTAACAGCTGCATGATACCAAAGAATGGCCAGGTGGAAATGAGGGCAGTGCCCTTGTACCTTTATAGGTTGTGTAAATGAGGAGATTTTTCCCCAGTGCAGGTTGTCAGGTGAGGGAGAGAAAAGACATGCATCTGTCATTAAGTAAGCATTCATTCAGGCCTTAGCTGGGCCTGGATGTTCTGCAAAGATGGGAGGACGATGAAGACACGGTTTGAAACAGACAAGTTTAAGTTCCAGAGAAGTCATGTCTGGAGTCAGGAAGCAAGGTAGAAGTTTGAGTTGCTGAGGAGCAAAGAGATGGGCCAGAAGTTGGATTATATTTAAAAGAGAGGTCACAATCCAAGACAGGAGTCAGGAAAGGGGAGTAGGAGTGTAGGCAGAGTGTTTACTCTTAAGATGAATTGCTCAGACTAAGAAGCAAGCTCTGATGAGGATGCATCCTTTTCATTCTTCCTGCCTGTTCAATTTACCTTCCTGTGCAAATAAGATTTGAGGGAGCAGTATGCAAAAAGTTTCAGCTACACTCATAAGTCTGTACAGTGGTACCTCGACTTACGGAGGCAATCTGTTCTGCGGCGCTCTTTGGAAGTCAAAAACTTCAGAAGTCGAAGCGTCCATTTTGCGCATGTGCAAAGTGCGATTTTGCGCATGCACAGACCGTGCACGCCGCTTCTGTGCATGCACAGACCGTGTGCGCGGCGAAAATACTTCCGGGTTAGCAGACTTTGGAGGTCGAATCCTTCAGAAGTCGAGGCATTTGTAAGTCGAGGTACCACTGTATTCGCCTCACAATTAACAGAAGTTAATGAGTAGAAGTAGCAAGCTTTAACAGGGCCATTCTATTACAGAAAGAGGAATAACTGTGGTCTTGCCATCTTGTTGCCATGTTGGATGAAAATTTTATTGTATAAAGTTCTGCCCAGCCTATAAATCTTTGAAAGCTATAGATTTAGTCTAGAGCATTGCATTTTGGGTAAATTGAGATGGCAGTCAGTAATAGCAGATGGGAACTGAGTGGTGCTCCCATTCAAAAGTGGCACCAGCACACATCCACAGATAAAATGCAACCTGGGAAGTGACGGGCCCTTCTTAGCCCCCGAGGCTCTCAGCCAATGCTTGACTATTGGCAACATACATCTGTAGAACCTTGCAGTGGAAAGCTGCCATGTGGAGTCGTTCAGATGTCATTACTCCTTATAAAATGTATGCTCTAGTATTTAAAGTATTATGTGCAACTCTGATTTATCATTACCACTAAACTTTAGATTTAGTATTACAGAGATCACACAACAGTATTCAGTGTGAATGGCTGATTTTTACACTCAGTATAAATTTCTTAAATCTGAAACTCTTTCCCAGTCTTTAGCAAACTCTTTTTGGAAAAACAACCTCATTTTGAATCCAAAAAGACAAGAGTTGTCATTTGGGGCTTGTCTTCTCTCTGTCTCTCTCTCTCTTCACCCCATCACCTTTTCTTGAGTCTGTGAAATGAATGAACTAATATATGAAGAAATGGAAGAGCCAATATTTTATGTTTGTTTTCTTTTTAATTCATTGCCTAAAAACAGAATTTTATCTTACATGTGTCCATTTTCAATGGGTAGGTTTCCTGGGGATAATAAGGTTTCTTCTTTTCAAGTGGTTATATGTGCTCAGTGTAAAAAACAACAACAAAATCCCATGCATATTAAACATTAGTATCTTTACAAAGCAAAAGTGGTGAAACAAAAAACAAAGAGAGGCCAGCAGAGAATATCATGCAACTATGTGAGTTTTGGAGATTTGTTCATGGGTACTTCTCTTGCCATTTTTCTGCTTCTTTAATTATAGAAGGATTTTGCCAGGATAGGAAGTGTAACTAATAAGTTCAACCTCAAAAATGTCCACCTTTCAGCAAAATGTATAGTGCATTCTTAATTTCACACACTTCGGTGAGATTCCTCTCTCTCTTTCTTTTTGCCAATAGATGCATTCTAATGTTAGTCATCTCCATGTGGTTAAGCATTTAGTGTAGCTTTACATCTTTTCTTTGTAAGAACAAGAATAATATATGAATTAGCCTTAACATATTCATTCTTATTGCATTCTGTTCTCAAGTTTTAGTGCTCTGAAGTTTTATCTAGAAAAGCAAACTGATTTAACAAAAGATTTAAAAAACTTATTAGCATAATTACAAACTTAGACAATAAGAACTAGTTTGTTTTAAGACTTCTAAATTGGATAGCCTACATATGTGAGGCTATCTGAGTTGAATATGAATTTCTGATTTTTACCATGGGTGGTCGTTACCTGGCCAGCAGAGGTTCCATTAAGCTTGGGATACAGTCAATTTGCAATGAACCTCTGCTAATATTTTATTGAAGTGACAGATTTCAGTGATTTCAGAGTGAACTACAGGACTGAGAATTTACCCCAGGAATGTAAGTTGATGAGTTTTGTGGACCAGTGGCATATTTTGGGATTTGATGCATATTTAGATTTGAATGGTTCAGATGTGACTGAATCGTCAAAAGTTGAAATTCTTTTTGATGAATTCAGGCACGGCAACCAACCTCCTGCTACTAATATATTTAAATTATTTTTTTGTTGGTGGTATTCATGTTTTCAGCAATCTGCTCCTCAGATCAAAGATAAGCCTCTGCTTGCTCTTTGATAGTAACAGGCAGCAGCAAAAACCTACCTCCTATATTAATGCTGTGGACAGAGCATGAAAATGCTTTTCCTGCCTCCTGGCATTTAAAAAGCGGACAGAAATTTATGTCTGATCTTAGTGCTGTGTGGGACCACAATAGTAAGATCAGGGGAAAGCCTCTGTTGCCACCTTTTGATATCAAAGTCAATGTAAGAGAAATGCTGCCTTCTCTTCGAAAGTTTTCATAAAGTGTTTGATAGTTTGCTATCAAAGAGCAGGCAAAGGATTATTTCCAATCTCAGTGCTGAGCACCACATTGCTAAAATCTTATGAAAGATTATTCCTGATATAATCTGGTCATCTAATTCTGGTCCTGACAATGAGTGAATATGTGGAGAGCTGCAATTTCCACACTCATTTATGCTCCCATCAGAATTCTCTAACATCCCTAACCTGCCATTACAAGTCTTCTGGTGGTGAGGGGGGCATTTTGTGCCCCTTCCTCTTATATGCAGTGTTCAATTTATACATTCATTAAAATTATGTCCTTTGGGGCCTATGCTTATAATTTGCATGTCTGTTGAAATACAATTCATTCGTTTCTGGAGAAAACGCCAACAACAACCTGTAGCAAAATTGGACAGTTTATAACTATAACAATAACAATAACTTATTATTTATACCCCGCCCATCTGGCTGGGTTTCCCCAGCCACTCTGGGCGGCTTCCAACAGAAGTATTAAAACACAATAATCTTTATTTAAACAATCTCCATAGTGATATTGGAGAGTAGAAGCTATTTCACAAGTGCCCAAACTCTTCCAGCAAGTCGGAGGTTTTTTTGTCATGACTCTTTAGATCACGCAGGTCCCAGGAAAAGCCCGCTGAGGCAATATGGAAGTGGCCAAGTCAGTACAACAGTCATGAAGCAGACTGCTGGGGAGCAGCTGCAGGAAATGGGCAGGGATAGTTTCTTGGCCAGAAACAGGATCTTCTGGACCATGGACAGCTCCTGTGTCCCAGAGCTGCAGAGCACAAGTCACTTCTAAAGATAAAGATGTAGGGTCTGAAGCTCAACTCCTTTGCTGGAGTATTCTCTACAAATGCTTAAGTGTTGGCGAAACAGGAGAAAGAGAGTTTCGGAGATAGAGAGCAACCATAAATAATACCTCCCTGTTTATTGTTACTGTTGTTTCATATTCCTAGTTGGACTACATCTCCCATCAGCCCCAGCGCCATCACTCCACACAGGGGAGCTGTAGCCCAACAATATCATGAAGGCTGCAGATTCCCCCATCCTTCCAAAGAGTGCTCTGCATAACTAGAGCGATTATGGAAAAGGCACACTCAAGGATACGCAGGCTGTGTTAAGAAAGAGCTATGACATTTTACATTTTATGATTCCTAACCATTGAGGAAAATACCTCTTCACAATTTGCTAAGCAGCACTGACCTCCATTCAGGGCTGGATTCAGGTTTGATGAGGCCCTAAGCTACTGAAGGTAATGGGGACCTTTATCTGTCCAGCGTCCTTTGTCAACAACAAATTGTCGCTGTTTTTTGTGTCGAATATGTGGTAATTTATGGACCTAATAGGTATCTAAAGCCATTTGCACATAACAAATAGGAGCCTACACAACACAAAACACAGTTGTTGTATGTAGGTTTTATTTTGTTTTTTATATTATATTTTGGAAATGTACATCCAGTTGTTTTTTCCTTTAAATTTTTTTGGGGCCCCCAAGAGAGTGGGGCCCTACGCTATAGCTTGTTTAGCTTATACGTAAATTCGGCACTGTCTCCATTTAGGAATTACACCTCTGTATCTGCTCTTAAATGCTAGGCTGGATATTTTTAAACATGTGTATGAATAGACACTGTAAGAATTATGGTTCTTAGGAAAAACCTGCAACAAAACCCACAGAATTTTTTCGTAAGATACACCTTTCTTTCTTCCCTCCCCTCCTCTCAATGTTTATGTAATAACTTACACATGTGGGACTCTTGTAATCTCTAGGGGGCAATCACATTCAACATGCATCAAAAGAAGTAGTTCACTTAAACCAACTCTCCCTATCCAGCAATAATTACCACAGGTTTACACTGAGATATAGTTGCAAAAGGTTAGTGAGCAGGGCATCTGCAAATCAAGTCACATGTCAACTCTACATCAATAACCTCAAATAATAATCTTATAATAAGATGTTAGCATTTCAGCACATCACAGCCTAATGTAAAAAGCTAAAAGAAGTTCATTTCTCTACTGTTTGGTTTGATTTATAGCTTGTCTAATATCTTACTAGTTATAAATTTAAACACCCAAGGTTATATAAATCATAATCAGTGTCAAAGGCAATAATTTAGACAGAAATTTAGCACTATTAAAAATAGCAATCAATCACTTGTGTCTTAAGAAGTGGATCTCAGTCCATTCTTGATAAATGTATTTTATTTGCTAAGGTTTACTGTTTACAGAGTTTACAGCCAGCTTCTATAGTTTGCAATTTCAAAATTGCAAATTTCACAGTTTTCAGTAAAGTTGTACATTTTAATGGAAAGAAGTTTTGTTTTTCTTTTTTCTTTTGCAAACGCTACATATGATGAGATATATATTTCCATCTGTACACCATATTTTGCCACTCTTTTTCCAAAACAGCTAGCATCATGTTACTTGTAATAAAATCAGCAAACCATTTAAAAGTATGAGATTAAAATTATTTTTTTCAAAGAAAATTCCAAAGACTTTTTTAAAGCAACCAAAATCTATAACTCAAATAATGAAACAAACTGATATTGCCATCAATTAATCACATCTCATTAGAACTAATCATTCCTTTCAAGTCCTCATCAAAATCCCAAAAAGCATAATTATTTTGACAGAGACTAGCAGACTAGACATTTTAAAACCTACTGTGAATTTTGTCACTTCCTCATAAATACGATTCACTCTCTTGTAATCTAAAATCGTACCCTCAGAGGGATCCAGACCTCTTTTACTTCCATTAATATATTACAGTACAGTTTTATTCTTCTAAGAAGTGAGGTAAGCTTTGTCCTTTTAATGCTGTATCAAATCATTAAAATAGGTGTAAGGGAAAAATCACAGTGCATCTAGCCCCATACCAAATATTCTATGCTTGTAAGCTGGTAAATGGTTATCTACTAACACATTGCTTTATAAATGATCTTATTATCGTTAGATAAATTGTGCTTGTTAATGTGTTTCATCTCAGCCCCTTCGTCTTGAATCTTTTGCATGGCCCCATGAGGCTCAGCCATTCCAGCGAGCCTACAGGGTATGTTTTAAAAAGCAATCTGCTGTTGCCTATTGGGCAGTTCCCACAGCACAGCAGCTCTCCCTTTCTGAATGTTTATTATTATTATTTACTTTACAGTATTACATTCAATTACACATATTACCATTCATTTTATCATACGTTCCACGTTATCCATTATACAATCTATATGTACCTATTTGTTAGTATACGTTTTCCTTATTTTTACCTTTGTGACTTCCCTCCACCAAAGCTCACCTTCTTTTGTTATTCATTACTTTTATATTGTGTTACAGATATACTTTATGTATTCCCCATTGTCCATTTTCCCATAATATAACCTTAACTTTATGAACTTCAGTCAATACATACCAATAACTTGATTTTAGAACCATGTTTTGCCATGTATTCTTCCACACATTCCCATTCTTAACTTAGTTTCTGGTTTGATTGGAATCTAACAGCTGCTGTCATCTTAGCCAACTATAAAAATTCACAAAGCTTGTTTTGCCACTCCACTATTGAGGGGACGGTGTCCCCTTTCCAGCTCTCCCTTTCTCTCCTTGCAGATGTAGTTTAACCTTAGCTGGTTGCTACTGGGCCAAGTAAGTATTTCTCTCTCTCTCCCTCTTCCTTCCCTCCCTCCCTAAATATGAGTGGTATCGTTGTTGTTGTTGTTTAGTCGTTTAGTCGTGTCCGACTCTTCGTGACCCCATGGACCATAGCACGCCAGGCACTCCTGTCTTGCACTGCCTCCCGCAGTTTGGTCAAACTCATGTTCGTAGCTTCGAGAACACTGTCCAACCATCTTGTCCTCTGTCGTCCCCTTCTCCTAGTGCCCTCAATCTTTCCCAACATCAGGGTCTTTTCCAAGGATTCTTCTCTTCTCATGAGGTGGCCAAAGTATTGGAGCCTCAGCTTCACGATCTGTCCTTCCAGGGAGCACTCAGGGCTGATTTCCTTAAGAATGGATAGGTTTGATCTTCTTGCAGTCCATGGGACTCTCAAGAGTCTCCTCCAGCACCACAATTCAAAAGCATCAATTCTTCGGCGATCAGCCTTCTTTATGGTCCAGCTCTCACTTCCATACATCACTACTGGGAAAACCATAGCTTTAACTATACGGACCTTTGTAGGCAAGGTGATGTCTCTGCTTTTTAAGATGCTGTCTAGGTTTGTCATTGCTTTTCTCCCAAGAAGCAGGCGTCTTTTAATTTCGTGACTGCTGTCACCATCTGCAGTGATCAAGGAGCCCAAGAAAGTAAAATCTCTCACTGCCTCCATTTCTTCCCCTTCTATTTGCCAGGAGGTGATGGGACCAGTGGCCATGATCTTGGTTTTTTTGATGTTGAGCTTCAGACCATATTTTGCGCTCTCCTCTTTCACCCTCATTAAAAGGTTCTTTAATTCCTCCTCGCTTTCTGCCATCAAGGTTGTGTCATCTGCATATCTGAGGTTGTTGATATTTCTTCCGGCAATCTTAATTCCGGCTTGGGATTCATCTAGTCCAGCCTTTCGCATGATGAATTCTGCATATAAGTTAAATAAGCAGGGAGACAATATACAACCTTGTCGTACTCCTTTCCCAATTTTGAACCAATCAGTTGTTCCATATCCAGTTCTAACTGTAGCTTCTTGTCCCACATAGAGATTTCTCAGGAGACAGATGAGGTGATCAGGCACTCCCATTTCTTTAAGAACTTGCCATAGTTTGCTGTGGTCGACACAGTCAAAGGCTTTTGCATAGTCAATGAAGCAGAAGTAGACGTTTTTCTGGAACTCTCTAGCTTTCTCCATAATCCAGCGCATGTTTGCTATTTGGTCTCTGGTTCCTCTGCCCTTTCGAAATCCAGCTTGCACTTCTGGGAGTTCTCGGTCCACATACTGCCTAAGCCTGCCTTGTAGAATTTTGAGCATAACCTTGCTAGCGTGTGAAATGAGCGCAATTGTGCGGTAGTTGGAGCATTCTTTGGCACTGCCCTTCTTTGGAATTGGGATGTAGACTGATCTTCTCCAATCCTCTGGCCATTGCTGAGTTTTCCAAACTTGCTGGCATATTGGGTGTAGCACCTTAACAGCATCATCTTTTAAAATTTTAAATAGTTCAGCTGGAATATCATCACTTCCACTGGCCTTGTTATTAGCAGTGCTTTCTAAGGCCCATTTGACTTCACTCTCCAAGATGTCTGGCTCAAGGTCAGCAACCACACTACCTGGGGTGTACGAGACCTCCATATCTTTCTGGTATAATTCCTCTGTGTATTCTTGCCACCTCTTCTTGATGTCTTCTGCTTCTGTTAGGTCCTTACCACTTTTGTCCTTTATTATGGTAATCTTTGTACGAAATGTTCCTTTCATATCTCCAATTTTCTTGAACAGATCTCTGGTTTTCCCCATTCTATTGTTTTCCTCTATTTCTTTGCATTGATCATTTAAGAAGACCCTCTTGTCTCTCCTTGCTGTTTTTTGGAAATCTGCATTCAGTTTCCTGTATCTTTCCCTATCTCCCTTGCATTTTGCTTGCCTCCTCTCCTCCGCTATTTGTAAGGCCTCGTTGGATAGCCATTTTGCTTTCTTGCATTTCCTTTTCCTTGGGATGGTTTTCGTTGCTGCCTCCTGTATAATGTTACGAGCCTCCATCCATAGTTCTTCAGGCACTCTGTCCACCAAATCTAAATCCTTAAACCTGTTCCTCACTTCCACTGTGTATTCATAAGGGATTTGATTCAGATTATATCTTACTGGCCCAGTGGTTTTTCCTACTTTCTTCAGTTTAAGCTGGAATTTTGCTATAAGAAGCTGATGATCTGAGTTACAGTCAGCTCCAGGTCTTGTTTTTGCTGACTGTATAGAGCTTCTCCATCTTTGGCTGCAGAGAATATAATCAATCTGATTTCGATGCTGCCCATTTGGTGATATCCATGTGTAGAGTCGTCTCTTGTGTTGTTGGAAGAGAGTGTTTGTGATGACCAGCTTGTTCTCTTGACAGAACTCTATTAGCCTTTGCCCTGCTTCATTTTGAACTCCAAGGCCAAACTTGCCAGTTATTCCTTTTATCTCTTGATTCCCTACTTTAGCATTCCAATCCCCTGTAATGAGAAGAACATCCTTCTTTGGTGTCATTTCTAGAAGGTGTTGTAGGTCTTCATAGAATTGGTCAATTTCACTTTCTTCAGCACCGGTAGTTGGTGCATAAACTTGGATTACTGTGATGTTAAAAGGTCTGCCTTGGATTCGTATCGAGATCATTCTGTCATTTTTGAGATTGCATCCCAATACAGCTTTTGCCACTCTTTTGTTGACTATGAGGGCCACTCCATTTCTTCTACAGGATTCTTGCCCACAGTAGTAGATATGATAGTCACCCGAACTGAATTCGCCCATTCCCTTCCATTTTAGTTCACTGATGCCCAGGATGTCGATATTTATTCTTGTCATCTCATTTTTGACCACATCCAGCTTACCTCCATCCATGGTTCTTACATTCCAGGTTCCTATGCAATATTTTTCTTTACAGCATCGGACTTTCCTTTCGCTTCCAGGCATATCCGCAACTGAGCGTCCTTTCGGCTTTGGCCCAGCCGCTTCATCAGCTCTGAATCTACTTGTACTTGTCCTCCGCTCTTCCTCAGTAGCATGTTGGACGCCTTCCGACCTGAGGGGCTCATCTTCCAGCGTCATAACTTTTATATGCCTGTTGTCTTTGTCCATGGAGTTTTCTTGGCAGGGATACTGGAGTGGCTTGCCAGTTCCTTCTCCAGGTGGATCACGTTTAGTCAAAACTCTCCACTATGACCTGTCCATCTTGGGTGGCCCTGCATGGCATAGCTCATAGCTTCTCCGAGTTATTCAAGCCCCTTCGCCACGACAAGGCATTGATCCATGAAGGGGATGAGTGGTATCATCCCTCCAATATTACAGAGTTCATCCAGCCCATAATTAATCATGCAGCATCTGCATGTTTGTGTGTGTTTTGACCCTACAGCCTGCTGGTACATGTATTTCACCCTCACAGGACTAGGTCAAATTTTGTCAGCAAAACTACTGGTGATGCATAATGTAGGAATGGCCACCGGGCGTGAGGCACACCACCGCTTGCGCAGATAAGCCAAGGCTTGACCTTTGGGGTGCGAGGCAAACCACTGCCCACGAGCAATCTGCGGCTGTCATGCCCTCGGTCTCACCTTTGGCTTTCTCAGTAGTCTGCCATCCCCTGTCTGTGACCTTTGCCTCCCTTTGGAGGCTCACTTCCCACTTGGTAGGAACATGACGTGGTGGAGCAGGACTCGCAAATGTCAGAGGAAACATACGTGTCAGCTCATGATGTAAAAGTGCTAAAGGTCAGCCTGTTCCTAAACGTGTGCATATTGTGCTAATAAAAAGGGCTCTGCTGAGCTTGCCAATCAGCTCACCTGCAACAACTCCCTGACTACGTGTGCTTCATTACACATAATCCATAAAATATTTTTATGACCCAATGGATCACATAACTCAATGGCGTAGCAGCAGGTTTTGCATAGATAACCCCGCCAGCTCAGCCCCCTGGCTCAGTTAGCAGGTCTAGGGAGGCATTTGGGCTGAGCCCTTGGAAAGCCAGTGTCAATCAGGGTAGAAGGTACTAGGCTATGTAGACAAGTAGTCTGACTCAGCAAGATCCTTCTGTCCTCGCAGGGGTTTTACAGAGTGGAGTCATGCTTTCATACGCAATTGATGATGATAGCAAATGTGACAGAAATAATTGTCAGTACTTGCACCTTAGCACACCTTGTGATTTAAAATATTACAGGGAAAGCTCAGGCAGATACTTGTTTTAATACTTAGCTTTTGCTAATAAAACGTATACCTCAAAATCACAGTTAGGCAGGTGGCAGCAAAGGTCTAAAAGGAAACATTTGAAACATAGCATATCAGCTTACCACATGGAATCTCTCCCCCCCCCAGGTTAAGAGGGTTCTCTTGACAGCCCCCCACACTCCATAGCCAATTTGGGGGGGGGATGCAGGAGGAAGAGACGGGGGGAAGCCCCACTGCACAAGTAGAAGCCCTTGCGCCAGGCTACCACTGACGGGGTTCATTAAGCAAACCCCACCCAGAAAGTTTTATAAGACCCACTTTTATTACACCAGACAATAAAGCACCTCACTAATGAGCAGATGCTGACAGATGCCTTCTGTATCGCTAGCTGAGGCTCTCTTTGTTTTGTCTCCGGAGAAAGATCTACAGTAGCAGCCTTGAGCTAGTAGATAAGTTTCCTGGTATTGCCTAGGATGGCAGGAGAAAGGAATGCTGGAGATACTGAAATAAACCACAAATATGAAAGCGATGTTGTTCTCCTTGGGAACACAGAGTAGTTATAATTTAAGGATACAAAGTGTAAGATGGAAAATTACCAGTTTTTGTTCAGCGGCTGTTCAGTGCAGGATTAAACAATAAGAGGTTAACACAAGCTCTGTTCTGGTTGACAAGTTTACAAATGACACCAAATTGTCCATGGGATTGTAAAGAGCTCCAAGGGATCTCTCCAAACTAAGTAAATGGGCAGCATTGCAACTGGGACAATTTTTCTCCCGCATCTCACATATATGTGCTAAAGGGGTCTGAAGTGGCAGTGGCTGACCAGAAATGAGACCTTGGGGCCATAGTGGATAATTTGATGAAGATGTTGACCTATGTCCCACAGCTTTAAAAAAATAATAATCAGATTACATGTTTAGGATCAGTAAGAAAAGGATTAAAATTTAAGCTGCCGGTACTGTAATGCAATGTTACAAATCTATGATGCAGCCACACTTGGTGGCCGCTTCACCGTAGAAAAGATATAGCTCAAAAAGTGTTCAAGGGGTTGGAGTGACTCCCTTATCTGGAGATGGTGGGGATTGAACCTGGGGCATTCTGCATGCATAGCAAGCACCTGATACTGAGCTACAGTCCTTCCCAGCTTTCTTATTTTCGTTTATATAGTCTTGTCCAATTAAATGAAATCACGGGGCCTTCTGCCCAGGGGCTGCAAGGGGGATTCTAGTTGGGTGGAACAGTTTACATTTTACATGTTGTAGGTCCCTGGTTCAACCCCAATCTAGGAAAAGGGAAGAGCGAGGTAGCAGCAAGGATGGGCTCTGACAGTGTGTTTGCACAGCCCTGACCTCACTTTGCCCATCCCCCTTCTCGAAAGCAGCAGCAACACTGCTGTCAGGAAGCTATTGCTGTGGCTTGACCCACCAGGCGAGCCATTCCTGCAGGGCCGTTTTGTGCAGAGGGTTTCTTTTCTGTACAAAGTACTATTTCTCTTCAATTCCCATCATGAGAGTTCCTGTTTGCAAGCTCTGAGTGTATGACAAGAGACTAGAGAGATACAGCCCTATGCTGTGCATCTTGACATTTGGGTTACTGTGTTGCTGTGTAGGGTTCATATTCTGGTTGCGATGTGCCTTTATTGGTGCTGAGTTACACCGCGTTGTATGCTCTGTTGTGATGATGCTGTGGGGTGTATATTGGTATTGGGATAGTTATCCCCCCCTATTGATGTCAATGGAAGAGAAATTTCCTGTGCTGTTGGTAGAAAAGTGACCATGGTTTGAACAGATATAGGCAAATGTACTTCTCGCTTGTGTCACATAAGAACATAAGAACCTGATGGATCAGGCCAATTGCCCTTCTAGTCCAGCATCCTGTTCTCACAGTGGAAAACCAGATGCCTGTGGGAAACCCGCAAGCAGGATTCAAGAAGAAGAAGAAGAAGAGGAGGAGGAGGAGGAGGAGGAGGAGGAGGAGGAGGAGGAGGAGGAGGAGGAGTTTGGACTTGATATCCCACCTTTCACTCCGCTTAAGGAGTCTCAAAGCGGCTAACATTCTCCTTTCCCTTCCTCCCCCACAACAAACACTCTGTGAGGTGAGTGAGGCTGAGAGACTTCAGAGAAGTGTGACTAGCCCAAGGTCACCCAGCAGTTGCATGTGGAGGAGCTGGGAAGCAAACCCGGTTCACCAGATTACGAGTCCACTGCTCTTAACCACTACACCATGCTGGCTCAAGCACAAGACCACTCTCTCCTCCTGTGGTTCCCATAAAATGGAATTTAGAAGCATTGCTGCCTCCAAGTGTGCAGGCAGAGCAGATCCACCATGGCTTGCAGCATTCCTTAGCCCACAACTTCGTCCTGTTCCAGCCATTCTACCAGTGGAGCTGTCTTGTCAGCTCATCTGACATCCTGGTGACACAGCAGGGTTTCTGCAACATTCTACAGCCCCTCAGCAGAACGCCAGTGTAGGATAGTGCCCTTAAGGTTGTTGAAAATGCTTCCATTGTCAAAATCCAGCTATAGGGGCAGGTTTGTCCTCTCTGTAACCAAGGAGTTGTAGTACACCATGTTGATTTTGGTGCACTAAATTACTGGTGCGCTGTCAAAGCCAATTAGACATGCTGAACACGAAGCACACGGCTTCTCTATGTCATTATGCTAGGTTTGTTTTTGTTTTGGTAGCGCTTTTTGTGAAAGAAGCCTGGTGAAAAACTAGAAAGCCACAATTTCTAAAAAGCTTAGACGGTGAAAAATATCCTTGAATCTTTGTCTTCTGAACAGTGGAACGGCCATAAGGTTTCAGTGTTTTGTTTTTTAAGTGAAATGCTCCTCTCTTGATATGATTTAATTATTGGTTTATTCATTTAATCACTTTTCAGGGATTTTTACTCTTGCGCAGGTTTGAGGATTAAAGTTTTAACTACACTGTGGTTTAGTGTAGAAATATACACTTTCTGCCTGTGTGTTACGCCTGGAAACATCTGTCTTCTAACCCAAGTAGAAATGTTATAAAGGTGCGGAGCTATTTGGCAAAGTTTGGTGGTTTCAGTGAATGAGTTGTTCCTTAAATTAAAGGCTGCCCATTTAACAGTAATCAAACCACAGTCAAATTTCAACAATAGCCTTTAATATTTTTATATTAAAGAAAACAGGTGTTGATTAAAGTCTGAGGGGAAAGGAGACATCAGCCATTCACCTCAATGTCTTTTCTAGTAAATTATACCTTGACATAGATAATTTATTATTTTTTTGTCATGGAATCTATTGGATATTTATCTGTTTATAACAATATTTTGTATATTTTTCAAGAAGCTAATAAAAAATAGAAAATAGATGAACTGAAGCAGAGATGTGATTTGTAAGTGTTGGTAGGAATGTTAGTAGCCTTTCATGAGGAAGGCCAATTGCCCCATTTTTCTGTATCCAAATGTCTTGTACAAGAAGATGGGCTAAATCACTGGTGCTTTGATTAACTTAATATTCACCGTGTCTCTTTGACTTAGAAAGGCAAAGCTTTATAAAAAAAAATCTTCCTGGACACAAGTTTGTTGGATTCTATATTTTGTGCCACAATTAGTGAAATTAATAATAACAAAATAATATGAAATATGGGTCTGTAGATAAAAAAAAGTCTGTCACTGAAGTGCTGAAATCCAACCTGAAGGCAAAATTACCCCTCTCTGGAATACTTGGCATCAGTAATTCAGAAAGAGGTAAGAGGTGACATGATAGAAGTTTATAAAATCAGGCATGGCATGGGGAAAGTGGATAGAGAGAAGTTCTTCTACCTCTTTCCTAACACTAGAACTCATGGACACCCCATGAAGCTGAACTTCAGAAGATTCAGGGCAGAGCAAAGAAATGACTTCTTTGTACAGACCAGTCTACTGTTCTTCCATTTTTAAATTTTATTTCTGGACTCCTACAGCCAGCACTTCATATGTAGTTTGCTATAACTTTCTCTTTGTCCATGTATTTGTTTTCTGCCAAAGTTAAGGATATGATGAAACACAGCACATAAAGGAACTTGCCTTTGGCCCTGCTAGCTTGACATGAGCTTTGCCCTTACTCACCTTGCTTCCCAACGTTTTGTTTAACATGCAAATATGAAAGGAATGAAACACACATGAGATTCTTACTGCTTATGATAATGAATGCCTGATCTCAGTGACTGCGCTGTCTTTACACTGAGATCAGCAGAAGGGAAAGTTAAGTACCTCATTGGCTTTGAACTTGTCTCTTCTGGGAAAAAGTGATGCAATTTCAAGCGAAAAGCGAATATGACTAGAACTTTAGCAAACCGTGATAAATGAAGTTCAAGCCAGATATACCAATCAGCTTATGAGTCATCTTGAAAATGCTGGCTTGATTTATAGTTACAAAAGGAACTCCTGAGTTTTGCATAGTTTGACCCTGATTCTGGAAAAACAGTTTTGGTTTTGGCGAAGTTTCAGTTTGAACTTTGGTTTTGTTTGAGCTGAAAAGTCAAAGCAACATTGGGGAAGGAAACTAAAGCCAAAGAAAAGATTTGGATGAAGATGCAAGCTGTAACAGCCAAGACCTGTTTTTTTTAAAAAAAATACTCTAATTGTGATAATTGTTTCCTATTTTCTTTTATTCTTTCCCCTTCTGTTAGAGTTTTTCAGAGATACAGGAACACACAAACACATGGTCATTTATATTTAGGAAATGTTAAGCCTCAAACTGCAGCCACCTAGTGATATGAAGCAGATACTGTCAGAAGAATTGACTCCATGGGCACTTAATCTGCATTGAAGGGTGGAGCTTATTGACATGTTGAGAGTCACTAGTTATGCTTGCAGCACTAGTGACAGTGCCTCAACATAGGAAGAAACTGGCACCGCTTTCCCTAACCCTGAATGGTCCTGGGGATAAGCTGTGTGTGTGTGCAAGTTTCTGAAGGGGGAAAGGTTGGAAAGTTGAAGATTGTTTTACAAAGCCTCCCAGGTCCACATCTGGTTGTTGCTTGAATATTTGCTGTAAAGCCTGGGGATATGAGAATTGCTTGTCGACTGTGAGTTGGCTGTTTGTGAGAAGAAGCTGTTCCTATAGACCTCTTCGCTGTTTGCCTGCCTGCAGGGAGAATTATCTCACCTCAGAATTGGAGTTCATAGGGCATTTTATATCACTTGCAGCCCAGGAGAAATATGAGTGGAAGTAGATTTTCAACTCTGCACCTAGACTTTGGGGTAACACTTCCTTAGACTTGGAGGAGGGAGCTAACTGCTGCTTTTGTCCGAAAACTTTGGGTTTTCATGTGAATGTTCCATTCATTGTATTTTAAGAAATGTGTTTGGTATTGTTGCTTTTTACATCTCAGATGTGCGATGAGTGGCAGGGAAACATTTGCCCAGATGTGAAAATTAGACAGTTAGGTTTCTTGGATGGGGACTTGAGCCACTAGCATAAGCAGAAAGATTTGCCTTTAAACATTTGAACACAGCCCTTGGTTTCAATTTGTTCTCCCCATTTTAATTTATCTGTTGATTTATGAGTTCCGGATAACTTGATCTGGTTTGTGGAGTGCCACTGCTATGTTAGTCATTTGTCATTTTTGTTTGTTTATATTTTGTTTCTGGACTTAGGTCATACTACTGTGCATTCAAAGTTGGCTGCAGTTTTCAGTTCATGTCCTTTTTCAATATAGGTTACAGATGTGCATGAGTGCATATGTACATTGGTTAAATACCATGCAAAAGAACCATGATGTGATTGCAGCAATATTTCTTTTTGTATAGTGATGTAAGCAATGTACACATGCGATAGTGATATTGATGCAATAGTGCAATTGCATGAAAATGAATCCTGAGGCCATGTTTTAGTCAAATCACATATGTAACAGTTAGCATTGGCAACCTGCATAAGGAGAAAGAGAAAAAAGCATGTGAATGGCAAACTGTGAAACGGCAAACCACAACTGTATCAATTTCAAAATTAAACTGAAAGGCAGGTAGAACAGAGCAGTGAGACAGAGCTAATTAATCAGGACAGGAGTTGTCTCCTAATTTCTAGTGTTAAAATGAAGATCATTTCTCTCTTTCACACACACGTAAAATATATTTTATATGTGTACAAGAGCTAACAATGGTTAATTTTATTCTGCCTATATATAGCATGTTTTAAAACAGGAATGCAAGCTATGAAGAATTACAGCCAAAGCCAAAATACATAACTGTTTCTTGCAAAGTCAAGATTTTTGAAATTGTATTTGTGCAGTATTTAGTATTAGATGGACTTTGTGTTTCATTTTTAGCCCAAGAAGACTTGATGAAAACTTGATACCACCACATAAAAGTACAATTAATTGAAAGCACAAACCACTAATACTTGTTACAGTCTATATATACCATCATGGTAATTTTAAAAAAAACAACAACACCTTGCATTGTACTGGAGGCATATTTAATACCTCTTTTCTGAACTGTGAACCAAATTAATATACCATGTTTTCGTGCTTCTGATTAGAGAAACAATTCTCAAATATAATGCTGCACAGGGCACCTTGATACCTGTAGATATGATATGGAGTTCACTGAGAGTGTCACCTATGTGTGTCCCATTGAAATAAATGAAATTCACATAGAAACTGTGCTTTGATGGTAGATGATAAACCATTAGAGATTTGTTTCCTCAACTGCTACGTATTTTGTCCTCTCAAAATCAGTTAAAAAGTTACAGTTTCTGCTGTTATGGAGCTCTACTTATAGATCCATTTTTAAATATATATATATGTTAAAAAGTAATTTCATTTTAAGCCTCCTTTTGGCATTAAAAAGCCTTCTGCTTATGCTCAGACTGTCAAGCAGTTAAAATATGTATTAAAGTTTCGTGGCAGCTCAGTCAAGCAGGTTTGAGTAATAAAGTAGATAAATTTAAACTGTAATCTAAGTCAAATCCTGTAGGACAAAACAGCCAAGTTTAAGTTTTCTTTGCATTTGATTTTATATGTCACCTTGATATGTTTTATATGTTGCATTCAGAGCAAGCCTATATATCTCTAGTAAGTCCCATTGAGTTCAGTGGCCCTTACTTCCAAGTAAGTGAGCAGAACATTGCAGCCCTAGGTACTGAGTTATATGAGTGAGCTTAAATATGAGTGAGCTTTAGTTCCTCTATATGCATTATTTTTTTGTAGTCACTTTTATCTCTGCACTGCATGTTTTTAGCTGCCCATAGAAGCATCAGCTGCAGTACTCAGCTACTGTGGGATTCTGGGCCTGATGGGCCATGCACATACCTTTTTCATTCTTAACTTTTGCATATGAAAAGCTGATATGGTTGAGCACAAAGAAGCTTGAATCTAACAAGGGGAAACATTTGTTCCAGTCCTAGCTCATATCATTTCGTATCAGCATCTCTCAGCCCCTGTCCTCATCATTAAAATGTGAATGGTTAATAACTGACTTCCCAAAATGGTTAGGGAGCTTGAAGGATGAAAAGGTCCTAAAATGCCTTGCATACTAAAAATGCTTGTTGGTGATTAAATAAAAACTCCCACATTTGACCTTTTTTGGTGTTTTTGTGGAAAGGTTTGCAGTAGAGTTGAGCTGGCATTTCTCAGAAAACATAGCTGAGAAAGTTTCTGTGATTTTTCTTTATCTCGTCTGTCTTAGGGGGAGACGGCAAAGGCTACTTCACATAATTTTCTCTGGATATTGTCCACCAATGGTTGAGGCAGGGCTTCCAGCAGTGTGCTACTGTCACTGCTGGTGCCAAGCCCCTCCCCAAAATACTGCTGGAGGATTTCTCCCCTCCCTGGATAAATGCAGTGAAATCCACTCCCCTTCCAATTAACTTCAAGAGGCCATTTGCACACAGCTCTAATAGGCATCCTTTCCAGTTATTTCAGACTGGTATAGAAGCAAATTAGCTCATCGGCAAAGGCTTGAAGCCCTGCTTTCAACAGGGACTGGCTGCATAATGAAGTGCATCACTGGGATCACCTAAGCACAGTCCATCCTAGCAGGCTTGGCCAGTGCCTGTCAGTCAGTGGTGCCAGGTGTGGGGCAGGAGGCCATGGTTCTGGAAAAATGGCTTTGAAGGCCAAATTGGTACTTGTGCCAGACCTAATTAGTCTTGTGGGCCAGAAGTTCCACACTCCTAACTCGGGGGTTGGGGGGGTATGTTGGAGTAATATATCCCCTTGCTCTTGCCTGTTTTGTGCTCTTTTACTAGTTCTGCTAGTGGTGTTTGGCTGGGAAAAGCTGGGCCTTCAAATCCCCGTGTCCACCCATCAGTTTTGCTCTTAGTTTGTGTGATTTGTGATACCAACTGAGCAGAACACAAGCCTGAAACTTGTTTTCCCTCCCCAGTCCATCATAACGCCATGCCCCTTGTACTCATCCTTCTGAAACTGTTCAGGGTTGATTTCTGTGAAGCTTCTTTTCGTAACAAAATGGCTGCCTACAAAACAAGAGGAGGGGAAGGACTTCCTTTTAGTCCTTCCCCTCCAAACCAATCTTACGATTGCCTAGCACAAAAGCTATAGGACATCTTTGCCTGTAATGTGACAAGCTTCTTACCTGAGGGCACTTTTATGATGGGTGTATGCTGTTTTCATACAAACTACCCATAAAACAGAAAGGGAGATAAAGTGAATCCTTTTTTAAAAAAACATTATCCTCGTAAAGGTTTCCCTTGCAGAAAAACTGTTGCATCTACCCTTCTGAAATTTGTCAGAATTTGTTCCCTCAGATGCGGCTACTATGCCTGCAAATATAATCCAGTTCTGAGGTGGAAGGGGAAAGAAAGTCAGGGACAGTTCCTTTTTTCAGGAGGGGGGGGGATCAAATCTTAAGCATATCTAGTATTAAAAAGCCCAAACTTAATTTTAATTTGGCAGAAGTTATCCACTCAAGGGGGCTAAGATGCTGTCAAATTTCATTTAGTTCTGTCAAAAATAAGGAAGGCAATAGCCTTTTTTATTGCCCCATAATAGTGAATGAGGAAAGCACAAAGCTTTGTTTTTATTTTGTTTTTTTAATCGAGGTTCCGGGTCAGATCCACAAGCCAAATTAAACTGCCCCTGAAGCACTTCGGACCAAAGATTGCTCTTTGCTGAAGCAGCGTCTGAAGTGAATCTTGTGGTCAGTGTTCACCCCAATATAAACTACAAAGTTAATCTGCATTCATCTGTTCATAAAATGTGAACAGTCCCTAAATTTCATGGACAGTCTTGAAAATGCTGGTAGATGTAGTAAGGAACAGTTTATCATATTGGATGAAAGTATGCAGTTTAATTCTCTTAGTAATAATATTCCTGTTGGTACACTGGCATTGCAAAGCTCAAGCCATTCAAGCTGCAGAAATGAAGCAGAGAAAAATGCAGTGTCTGGAGAGCAGGAATGGAAACATCTGGCGTCATCAGCAAGCAGAACTTATTGCTTGAGAGCTGCAGACTTTCCTTCATGAAAGGTCTCCTCTAACTTGTTTTTAAAAGCCCTGCTCCCTCTTGTGCTCATTTCCATCTGTCAGCTGAAAGCTGGGCCACTTCCCTTAACCTTCCCAATTGTCTTCTCTATATTTCCGCATCTTGTTTTTGACAATCTGTACTGAAAAGCGGCAATTTCTTCCGCAAACCCCATTTTCCCTACCCCCACTCCTTTGCTTACTTTGAGGCAATGAAATATTTTATGGCCAACGGTGGAAGAATTTAGATTCAGGACAACTCTCAAGGGCAGTTTGTCTAGCAAACAAATGAAGAAAGCATGTAACGTAGATTTACAGCTCAGAGGAAGTCTATAAAGATTGAGTATAAGTGAATTTAGGAAAACAGATGCAAGTCTATATTCAAAAAGGAAATGTGTTTTCATTGAAAAGTAATTTCAGAAGTGCTGAGAACCCATGAATCCCATTGAAGCCAATGGGTGACAGAAGTGCTCAGCAAAGTTGAATATCAGCCTATTTCATTTTTATTAAGTGCCAGGACTTAAATACATTTGACCTCGGTCTGAACAATATTGCACTATTTCCATCTAAAACCACGAAGAGATGCAATCTTCTACAGCACAACAGGATCTAATAAAGATCTCTGCTTTCACACATTGCTTCACTTTTTTCACACTTTCACAAGTTTGTGTAAAAATTCCTATCAAAGTTTAGTATACTGTGTTTGTTTCCCTCCCCTCAGTTGTTCACACAGTGAGTGCTTGTTGCTCATTTACAACTCACCCTTCACAAGAGTGTGTCAAATGAGTTCAATGACCACACTTCTGACATTATCATAGTATTGCCCAATAATTTCTTTTATATGAAAAGGCCAAATACATGTGAATAGAAATATAACATACAAGTGCTTTCAAATACAGTGGTACCTCAGTTTACAAACTTAATCTGTTCCGGAAGTCCGTTCTAAACCAAAACCATTTTTAAACCGAGGTACGCTTTTGCTAATGAGGCCTCCTGCCGCCGGTGCCCTTCCACCATTTGGATTCCATTCTTACCATTCTTACCATTCCAGACTGAGGTAAAGCTTGCAAACCGGGACACGACTTCTGGTTTTGCGGAAATCATAAACTGAATAGCTGTTCTTAAACTGAGGTACCACTGTATCACTGTATCACTGATGTATTGGACTGTAAAAGAATCCATTTGCATATTCTCTCTTAAATATTAAACTGTTGTATTTCAAAAGTAAGACATGGAAATATCCCTTATTTTTAGTTTTCCTGTAAAATAATGTTGATGCAACAATTATAGGTAAAGGTAAAGGGACCCCTGACCATTAAGTCCAGTCGTGACCAACTCTGGGGTTGCGGCGCTCATCTCACGTTATTGGCCGAGGGAGTTGGCATACAGCTTCCAGGTCATGTGGCCAGCAGGACAAAGCTGCTTCTGGTGAACCAGAGCAGCACACGGAAACGCCATTTACCTTCCCACCAGAGCGGTACCTATTTATCTACTTGCACTTTGACATGCTTTTGAACTGCTAGGTTGGCAGGAGCTGGGACCAAGCAACGGGAGCTCACCCCGTCGCGGGGATTCGAACCGCCGACCTTCTGATCAGCAAGCCCTAGGCTCTGTGGTTTAACCCAATTATTGGGTTTAACAACAATTATACTTCAAGGTATAATATTGAAGGTGGTCCCTTAACAATAGTGTTACCTGTCCCTGGCCAGGTACATCACTCATTACCCTTGTCTCTGCATCCTGCACTATCTGAAGCTTTCAGACCTATATCAAGGGCAGCCCCATATAGAAAACATCACAGTAGCCAAGTGTTGAAATTACTTGTGTGTTGGTGACTGAAGCAGTGCTGTCCCTGTCCAGGAGCAGCTGAAGCTGGTGAAGGGTGTTGCCACTGGGGCCGCATGGATCTCCCGAGACAGCAATAGATTCAGAGAGAGTCCAACCCCACCCAGAATGAGTTAAAAGCCTAATTCCCGTACCTGGGAACTGCCCCATCTGCAGTACCTCGATCTTGCCAGGATTCAATTTCAGTTCAGTGGCCCTTCTCTAGCCCACCACTGGCATTGTAATGCCAGCAGAGCATGCAAGTAACTCCACAAAACATTCCCAGCAGAGCTGTTATTTCTCCACCACCTGTTCTTTTCTTCCCGGAGCTGCATTTCCTGTGCTGTATTCCTGTTACATTTCTCAAACTAAGGGAGGTCAGCTTGGGTTAGTATTTGGTTGGTAAACCTGTCCAGAGATACCATAGGGAAGCCGTGATGATGTTTTGGACAGTAGGCTTTGAATTACAGGAGGTGCTATCCTTCAGAGGTCATATAAAGACCACATGTGGTCATTAACAATCCCTTGGTCCTTGCCTTTACAGTAAGAATGTTAATCCCAGTGTGCTGGATTAATTCCAGCTCCTGTAATTGCTGTACATTCTACCTTCCAAAATTCCCTCTTCTGTGTAAATTTGATACTGCTTAATTCTTCCCTTCCTGGCCTAAACATTTGCGGTACGTTGGTATGTAAGGCTAAACAGCTGATGATTTTGGCCTGGAATTAGCTGCATTTCAATTGGATGATAAGTAATATTTATCAGCTATGGATCATGGGGTGTTGAGGCAAAGGGCTAGATTGTGGTATGTATTCTAAAGCCAGGAAAATCCCTTAGGTTACACAACGTTACCAGGGGGTGGGGTAGGGGGTGGTGGAAGACCTGTGCACAATCTGTTTTGTATATTAGGTTGAAGCAAACTGATCTTTCTGGTGATATCCCTGCAGCTTTGCAGACTGCTCTAGAATAGAGATGAAGTATGACATCTCCTTTCTTTGTTTATCCTTGAAATGTTGTGGATATGAATTAGGAGGCCCTGTCCTCCTGACTCCTGCACTGCTGAACTATGGGAACGGTCTGACCCAATGCAGAACCTTGTTTTCTGTGAGTCTTCCTCTCATGTGATATCTTGGCAGTAAATTTTAAGTGTGAATGTTAATGACTGCTGTATAAATGTTGCTTTCCACTGAATACTGGATTTCTTTCCATTGGTCCAAAATGCATTACCTAGTGCAATAAATCAAATATAAATGATGTTTCTGACATAACATTTCCCACATGGGGGTGGTTGGGCCTTCTACATATGTTGCATTTGGAACAAGCCCATAATAGACTGTGCGCCTCACTAGACCAACCTGGTCCTCTGTGGTTTCCAAAAGTTAATAAGCAGTTATCATGGACTATGGATATAGTTTATTTTATTAAAAAATATATCCTGCCCTTCATTGTAGATAGATCTCAGTGTGAGTCACAACATACAAAAACAGGTCAACATAAAAATAAATAAAAAGATGATACAAGCAAACAAGTCACTAAATTTCAGTATACACTACCCTCCATCATACATAGGCCAAAGATGATGACAAGCAACAGCCAATTTATGTGCGTCCAATTGAAGCACAGTCACACACACACACACACACACACTGCACCGAACCCGGAAGTGACCCGAAAATGTCACTAAAACATCACTAACAGGGAGGGATGGAGGCACAACTGGGTGGGGGAGGGTGGAATGGAATTCTTTACTTGGAAGCCATCCCTATGCAAAACAAGGATTGCCTGCACTTGAAAGGCCCAGTAGGACAGAAATGGTTTCATCTGGCACTGAAAGCTAGCCAGTGTAAGCAATAGTCCACTCCAGGGCAAGAGTATTCCACAACTGGAATGCTGGGTTGCTCTATTAACTGATTTAATAAGAGCTATTATATTTGTGCACCTGCTCGAGTCTCCCAGAAGTCTACTTTCTTGGTATGGTACAAGAGATCCACTGGACATACTCTTCTTAACATCTTCAGAACATCATGACCATACAAAGTTCTACTGGTCTAGCTGCCTATATTTATGTCCTTCACTGGAAGGAATCACTATCACTTGTAGAATTTTTGCTTCCCCAGTGATTAGCCCAGGACCAAGCTGCCCATGAGGCCACATTAGATTACTGCCTTGGATGGCAGGAACTTCCTGATCCACAGAGGTGGCAGATCTAACCCCCTGGTGCACATAGATGCTGCTCCTTCTCCTTCCTTGTCCAGAGGCTGCTTTGCAGCAACAACGCCACTTGCCTTTCACCAAGGCCAGAGAGGAGTGGCAGCTGGAGGAGGATGAAAAGAAGCCAAAACTGCCACTGTTGATCTCCCCACCCTTCCCTTCCCCCTAACTCCATGTTGATCTTCCCCCCTTCCCTCCCGATGCCCTCAGATCCCAATGCTTAATTACTCCACTGTAAGTGTGCATAGTTTTGCAGCCAGGAAAACAATGAATTTAGTGAAGAAACTTCCCTTTTATTCAACAGATGGATGAGCTCAAGGTAGTGTACATGGTTCTTCCCCTCCCCCTCCCCACAACAACCCTATGAGGTAGGTTAGGCTGAGACGCAGTGACTGGCCCCAGGTCACCCAGTGACCTTCATAGCAGAGTTGGGGTTTGAACCCCGGTCACACAAACATGCCTGGTCCAACACTCTAACCACTGCTCCTTGCTGGCGCTCTACTTCCAAGGAGGATTACTCCAAGGATTAGTAGCAGGTTGGGCTGCAAATTTAATTTAAATTAAACAGAAGTCATGGTGGAGTGACCATGGCATAGCCATTTTTCACTTTTTAAAAACAATACAGTTTGCAGGATGGCTTCTCTGGATGGCTATGTAATCAGTGTTAACTTAACAGCCCATGTGTTTTGGGCTTGCTTGCCATCTCTCCTCCCTACCACATGGGACAATTTATGAGCAAACTGGCTGCACTGTGTTTGAAAGAAAAAAAAGTATATCTTTGACCATTCAATTGAAATCTTTCATTCTTTCCCAGAACAATTCAAATCACCTGGGCAATACTACAGTCTAATTAATGTAGTAGAAATCCACTTCACTGATTATTTTATCTATTCAGTAAAACAGAAAGGGGCATGTGAAAGCCCAAATCATACCAACCTGAGACTTCTGTAATAAATGAACAAACATCATGCAACTGCTTAACACCTACAGGGGATCTGCAACCTTGAAGATCACATTGATTTCTTTGTGCACACAATAGTTAGATACATAATAAGCATTCTTAATTTTTGCTCTCTTACAGTATATGAATTGTAATATAAAAATCCAAGCTTTTATTAGCATAGCTCAGATATGCTAATTTTAAAATTGCAGTTATTATATGTGGGGCTTAAAGCTGTGCAAGCTACTTTATTGTCCTTAGTGCTTTCATTCTCACAGTGATCCTTTGTGATAAGCACAATTATATTCATTCTACAAATGAAGAACTGGGTCTGAGAATGAATTTGGTCATTAATGTCTTTGCTGAGCCTACCTGAGGGCTAATAATTAACACCATTTATTGTTGTTTCTGCTTTGTCAAGGTACAGATTATGACACATCTTTTCAATCATTTGTCCTCCCTTAGGCTATAGTCCTCTGTGCACTTGAGTGGGAATAAATCATATTTACTTCAGTTAGGCTTTAACTTAACCATGCATGTGGATAATTGTTTGGCCTTCTTTCCTAAACATTAGTAGTTGGTATATGTTTTATTCAGGAGAATACCAAAAGTTTAAAAATTCCTGGGACAGGATTTTTGTTTTTGTTTTGTTTTTTTTAAAAAGAAACCCTGTTTCAATTATTTTTAAAATTATCACTGGGTTTAAAAGTGTTCGAATGCCCTGTGTTGTGAGGGAAAAAATGTTTTGCATCGTTTGGACATGCTTGTAATAAATTTCTTA
The DNA here is from genome assembly GCF_965207765.1 of Zootoca vivipara. NCBI lineage: Eukaryota > Metazoa > Chordata > Lepidosauria > Squamata > Lacertidae > Zootoca > Zootoca vivipara. The sequence continues at coordinate 79,744,100 of NC_142584.1, read as the reverse complement.
TTATGCTATTGTCCTATAAAACCTCCCATTGACAATGTCTGGACGAGAAAATTAGTGTAAGGTGGCTCTCTGCCCATTTTCATCATTGAGTCAGCAGCCTTTCTTTCTATTTCTCACTTTCTTTCCCTAGTCAGGTCTTGTGGGTGGAAACTTCAGTATTGGGTCCAACAACCTGGACTTTTTAGAAGTTTGGTTGACTTGGAACCTGAGGAGAAGGCTTAGCCTTCAGCTCCCATATTTGTCTAGCTCACTGGGGGATATAGGCAAGGTGCTCATGCCATTTGTGCCTCCTCTATGAGGAATAGAATCATTACTTGATCAGACCAAAGTCCTCTCTAGTCCAGCATTCTGTTCCCAGAGTGCCTCCGGAGAGCCATACGTAGGGTGTGAGAACAACAGCACTCTCCATGCTTATGTGTCTCTCCCCCCCCCTAACTGGTATTCAGGCACATGCTGCTTCTGAACCTGAAGGTAATATGTCTGAAGCTCAACATCAAAAAAAAAACCCTAAGATCATGGGCACTGGTCCCATCACCTCCTGGCAAATAGAAGGGGAAGAAATGGAGGCAGTGAGAGATTTTACTTTCTTGGGCTCCTTGATCACTGCAGACGGTGACAGCAGTCACAAAATTAAAAGACGCCTGCTTCTTGGGAGAAAAGCAATGACAAACCTCAACAGCATCTTAAAAAGCAGAGACATCACCTTGCCGATAAAGGTCCGTATAGTTAAAGCTGTGGTTTTCCCAGTAGTGATGTATGGAAGTGAGAGCTGGACCATAAAGAAGGCTGATCGCCGAAGAATTGATGCTTTTGAATTATGGTGCTGGAGGAGACTCTTGAGAGTCCCATGGACTGCAAGAAGATCAAACCTATCCATTCTGAAGGAAATCAGCCCCGAGTGCTCACTGGAAGGACAGATCCTGAAGCTGAGGCTCCAATACTTTGGCCACCTCATGAGAAGAGAAGACTCCCTGGAAAAGACCCTGATGTTGGGAAAGATTGAGGGCACAAGGAGAAGGGGGCGACAGAGGACAAGATGGTTGGACAGTGTTCTCGAAGCCACCAAAATGAGTCTGAGCAAACTGTGGGAGGCAGTGGAAGACAGGAGTGCTTGCCGTGCTCTGGTCCATGGGGTCACAAAGAGTCAGACATGACTAAATGACTAAACAACAACAACAAATGTAGTGCTCACAATTGCTAACCATTGATAGGCTTATTTTCTATACATTTATCTAATCCTCTTTCAAAACTGACCTTGTTGGTAGTAATCAGTATATCTTGTGGGAGCAAAATCAACGTGCCCTCGGTACTGGCACTAGAGAGAGCAGAAATCTGTTGGAAGCAAAGGCGTGAAAGTGGGTCTATTACTCAGTCGATCTTAGTTGATTAAACACAGGAATTTTAGTTGGTCAGCTAGATTTGCATATGTGCTTGGTTTTCATAAATGCTTGTTTGAAAAACAATATATATATTTTAAAAACTGCTGCCCAACTTAGTTGAGACAATGTTGTGGCTGATTAAAAGTTCTTTTAAAAATTGATCAGAGCTACTTGCTACTTATATTGTAAAGTAAAGCATATGAATACACACACACACACACACACACACACACACACACAGAGAGAGAGAGAGAGAGAGAGAGAGAGAGAGAGAGAGAGAGAGAGAGAGAGAGAGAGGCACACTTGACAGTTCAAGAACGTTTATAGAAAGAAAGAAAAGTTATTTATGGGAAAATCTAAGATTGGTGAAATAAAAAATACGGTTATCAAAGTAGGAAATGCCAAGAACAGGAACTAGAGCCATAATAAAACCATTGACTGAAATGCTACTTTTGGTAAGTAGACTGAAGACTTAGTAAAGTTTACTGTTATGGAAACTCCTGGAAATAGTACATTGTGCACATAGCTTGATGTGTATTGAAACAATATATAAAAGGGGAAATAGTAATATTTCCACCCTCAAGGAACAGTTTCTACTTGACTTATCAGTCGACTTAAGCATCTGTCATGTAACTATTTTGCTTTGTAGAACATTTCAGGGCATGTCTTAGGGTGCACAGCCAGTTCATGCAAGCCACTGGAAAGACCTCTGGAACTTCAGCTTGGTTTCCTCGTGTAAATTGTCACTACAGCTGCAACATACCACTGCAGTTATATATTGAAGGGGAAGGTTGATAATGGCAGACAGGCAGGTTGCCTTTCAGCTGCCTTTTTTTTACACAGAGGGATGTCTGAGAAGCTTCTGAAGAAACTACTTGAGTAATACAATGTATCATTATCAGTAGGAACAAACTTGGTGGTTCTGTGCTGACTGGTAGGGCAATGGAATGGGACTGCATGTAGACGATGGAGGGGTTTATGAACTTTCTGTACATTCAGGGAATCTCAAGATATGCAGAAGAAAATATTAGAAATATAATTATAACTGTTACCACTCCTCTCCTGTGGAGGGCTGTGCCTGCAGAAAGCTGTTCCATAGGAACTGAATACAGTGGTACCTCTACTTACGAATAACTCTTCTTGCGAATCTTTCTACTTACGAATGGAGCTCCGTCCGCCATCTTGGATGAGGTTTAGATAGGATTTTTTCTACTTACGAATTTTTGGATAGGGTTGCTTCTACTTACAAATTTTTTCTCCCAATGCATTCCTATGGGATTCGACTTACAATTTTTTTTCAACTTACAAATGTGCATTCGGAACACATTAAATTCGTAAGTAGAGGTACCACTGTATTTGGAATGGTTTTGAGGCCTAAGAAGAGCAAAAGTTTCTTCCTATGGGGAACAACAAAGAAAAAAGGAACTCTCCTCAAAATCATGAAAAGGAATGTTCTGCCAAGGGGCAGATATTATTTTTTTATTTGGACAAAGCAACAAAACACACCATGTCTGTTCTTCAATACATAGATTTTATTTATAGGATGAAGAAATAAAAAGCAAATCAAAGAAAGACAACTTATGTCCTTTCCTTCAGTTACTGGGAACCCCTGAGAACAGCAATTGATATGTGAAGTTTCAAGAGACGGACTTCCCCCACCATTTTATGTCTTAATCTCATCAACCATACTGCATTTCACTAAATTATTCTTGAATCACAGGTTGTTTTAGTAATTACACTCACAGTGTTGGTTCTACAACACTTTTGATCATGTTTATATCCTTGGACAGATTAAGTGTGCAGTGGCAAGCAACCAATATAGATAACTGTGGAGCCATCCCAGATACTTCCTAAACAGGTGGATGGCCTTGAGACATCACCAAGGACTATCTAGAGATGAATAACAGATGCCCAGCATGTATTGTTTGAGACAGATACAGCTCAGCAAAAACGAAACAGAAAGCAACAGAAGAAAAATCATGTCTGACTACTCTAAGAGGTGAAGGTAAACTAGTCGTAGAAGAAGAGAGTGCATTACACCACACTAACTCCTCAATATCACAACAATCTTCCACATATTTTCAAATGCAAAGAAATTGGAATAAACCTGAACTTCAAACCTCAAAGACCATGCTGTGGATAAAAGGGGTTCTGCATCTTGGAGCAAGCAGCAGCTTTGAGGGTGGTTTTCATTAGGAAAATGGCATGTGAGAAAGGGTTAAAGCTCCTTTCATCATGGTCCCAACCTAGGACAAAGACAACCCGGTGCTTTTAAAAACAATAATATAAAATGCATTTCTCATCATATCTAACTCAGCCTTCTGACTTGCATATCTGGTATAACATTTAGCTTAGCATTATGAATTGGTAAAGACAGTGCACAGTTACAGGGGCATAGTTCTCTTGAAGCAATCGACTAAAACAACAAAATACAACAAAGTTTTTTAAAAAATCAAAGGGGAGGGACAAGCTCTTATTTCGGTGCGTGACTCTCAGCTGTCCTAGTTTTCATTTGGAAATGGGTATCATTTCTGTTTCTTGGTCTGCTCAAAATTGGTCTTGAAAGCTTCTTCCGGAACCTTCCGGAATCAGCCTTGATCTGATTGTTTCTGGCCCAGTCCAGTCCAGGAAAACTTGAACACATCCAAGCAGAAATGCCTCTGATGTTTTCTGCCATATCTTGAGGAACAATACTTAATGAATTACTGAAGAGTGTCGGTAAGATTTACTTTGAAGGTGATTCCAATGGAGCTCTATGTCAGCGAAAGAGAAGGTATTTTTGTGTCCTTCGTTTGTGAATGTGCAGATGTGATCCTGAGGGTTTTTACACATGTAACAAGAAATTGGAGAAATTGGATATTTGAGAATGGAAATTGGTGGTCTTCCAAGCAATATGGGATCTAAAAGTGCTAAATCCTTTAATAAATAAACCCTGATTCAGACTGGAATGTCTTGGCTTGATCTTAAAGGTGATATTATGTAGGCCTTCTAACAGTCGACTGGCCTTAAAGATAATTATCTGTACATTCCAGTCTTGCTTCTGCCATCAGCAGTGCCTGGGATCTCAGTGAAATAAATGTTATTTCCCTTACAAGTATATTATATTTAGACTAGCCTCACTCCTAATCATTTTGTATAAACTCTGCTCTTTACTGGAAATACTTGAAGAGGAGAACCTTTCCTTAAAAATGCTGTAAATTCTGCTGGCTACAGAAGCATATGTAAGTGTTGTTGTTAAACACTGTCCATATTTGAGTGACCATTGGAACTCTCTTGTAAGGCACATCACACACATGAATTCACGCTCCAATTTATATAAGTAGTTCTGATCATGCTTGCAGTGGGTGAAAGTTTTCCTACACTTCTGTTTTGAACCTTGGGGACAGAGTACACAAAAAAATTAAACTCGTTTAGAATGTTGATTACAATCCAAATCCTTTGTTAGGTAATACGTGTTCATGGCGGAATAGAAAAAGCACAGTAATTAAGTGAAGGATCAAATAAGCTATTTGATATGAGGGGCTGTAGCGAACTAAATTTTACTCAGAGTAGATCCATAAAAATGAATTGAATTAGTTGTGCCCATTAATTTCAGTGGGACTGCTCTGAGTATGAGTAAGATGCGAGACAACCCAGGGACTGTAACCCATGTTCTAGTTGATTGAAATACTTGACTGCTTCATTTTATGGGTTTGGATGAATGTATTCACATTCATCCCACAGCTTCAATCAAAATACATTTCCCATTCCACTTGCTACTCCAAGCTGGCGATATAATATCCCTTTGACATCTATGTGTTATCTATAGATGCCAAAGTGACTTAAGGGAAGGCAGGGGTGGAGAACCTGAGGCTCAGGGCCAGATATTACTCTCCAGGCTGGATCTAGAACATGGTACACTGGAGGTTATCTGGAAGGTAATGCGATCCTTTTTTGAAATCATTTTTATTTGATTTTACAAATGCAAATTAGTTACAGTGCCAAATAAAGGTAAAGGTAAAGGGACCATTAGGTCCAGTCGTGACCGACTCTGGGGTTGCGCGCTCATCTCGCATTATTGGCCGAGGGAGCCAGCGTATAGCTTCCAGGTCATGTGGCCAGCATGACAAAGCCGCTTCTGGCAAACCAGAGCAGCACATGGAAACGCCGTTTACTTTTCCACTGTAGCGGTTCCTATTTATCTACTTGCATTTTGACGTGCTTTCAAACTGCTAGGTTGGCAGGAGCTGGGACTGAGCAATGGGAGCTCACCCCGTCGCAGGGATTCGAACCGCTGACCTTCTGATCAGCAAGCCCTAGGCTCGGTGGTTTAACCCACAGCGCCAAATACATACCCATAAAAAGAGATTTATCTGAATATCGCGACTTAATAATAATAATTATAATAGTAATAATAATTTATTATTTATACCCCGCCCATCTGGCTGGGTCTCCCCAGCCACTCTGGGCGGCTTCCAACAGAAAAATAAAACACAATAATCTATTAAACATTAAAAGCCTCCCTGAACAGGGCTGCCTTCAGGTGTCTTCTAAAAGTCTGGTAGTTGTTTTCCTCTTTGACATCTGTTGGGAGGGCGTTCCACAGGGCAGGCACCACCACCGAGAAGGCCCTCTGCCTAGTTCCCTGCAACTTGGCTTCTCGCAACAAGGGAACCGCCAGAAGGCCCTTGGTGCTGGACCTCAGTGTCCGGGCAGAATGATGGAGGTGGAGACGCTCCTTCAGGTATACTGGACCGAGGCCATTTAGGGCTTTAAAGGTCAGCACCAACACTTTGAATTGTGCTCGGAAACGTACTGGGAGCCAATGTAGGTCTTTCAAGACCGGTGTTATGTGGTCTCGGCGGCCGCTCCCAGTCACCAGTCTAGCTGCCGCATTCTGGATTAGTTGTAGTTTCAGAGTCACCTTCAAAGGTAGCCCCACGTAGAGCACATTGCAGTAGTCCAAACGGGAGATAACTAGAGCATGCACCACTCTAGCTAGACAGTCTGCAGGCAGGTAGGGTCTCAGCCTGCGTACCAGATGGAGCTGATAGACAGCTGCCCTGGACACAGAATTGACCTGCGCCTCCATGGACAGCTGTGAGTCCAAAATGACTCCCAGGCTGCGCACCTGGTCCTTCAGGGGCACAGTTACCCCATTCAGAACCAGGGAATCCTCCACACCTGCCCACCTCCTGTCCCCCACAAACAGTACTTCTGTCTTGTCAGGATTCAACCTCAATCTGTTAGCCACCATCCATCCTCCAACCACCTCCAGGCAGTCACACAGGACCTTCACCGCCTTCACTGCTTCTGATTTGAAAGAGAGGTAGAGCTGGGTATCATCCGCATACTGATGAACACCCAGCCCAAACCCCCTGATGATCTCTCCCAGCAGCTGCATATAGATGTTAAAAAGCATGGGGGAGAGGACATAACCCTGAGGCACCCCACAAGTGAGAGCCCAGGGATCTGAACACTCATCCCCCACCACCACTTTCTGAACACGGCCCAGGAGGAAGGAGCGGAACCACTGTATAACAGTGCCCCCAGCTCCCAACCCCTCTAGACGGTCCAGAAGGATGTTATGGTCGATGGTGTCAAAAGCCGCTGAGAGATCCAGCAGGACTAGGAAACAGCTCTCACCTTTGTCCCTAGTCCGCCGGAGATCATCAACCAGTGCGACCAGGGCAGTTTCAGTCCCATGATGAGGCCTGAATCCCGACTGGAAGGGATCCAAATGGTCCGCTTCTTCCAGGCGTGCCTGGAGTTGTTCAGCAACCACTCGCTCAATCACCTTGCCCAAGAATGGAAGATTTGAGACTGGGTGATAGTTGGCCATATTAGCCACATCTAAAGATGTTTTTTTAAGAAGCGGTTTAATGATCGCCTCTTTCAGCAGGTCTGGGAATACTCCCTCATAAAGGGAAGCATTTACCACCCCGTGGAGCCCATCGCCCAGGCCTTCCCGGCTCGCTTTTATTAGCCAGGATGGGCAAGGGTCAAGGAGACAGGTGGTTGGTTTCACTCGTCCAAGCAGCCTGTCCACATCCTCGGAGGTAACAGATTGAAATTGATCCCATGAAACATGACTAGACAGGGCTCCAGCACTCTCCCGCCCCGGCCCTGCTCCCACGGTGGAGTCTACCTCCCTCCGAATCTGAGCGACTTTATCTGCAAAAAACTTTGCAAAAGCATTGCAGGAGATATTGGGGTTCCTATCAGGCCCTGATGACAAAGGTGGTTCGGATAGATTGCGAACCACCTGAAAAAGTCTCCTGCTGCTGTTTTCTGCAGATGCGAAGTTCACCCTTCTCCTGAGCACCTGTTACACTTGCAGTCCTAATAACTCAGGCACAGTCTGTGGCTCCACTAAGTGCAAATCTACCGATAGCTCACACATTAGACACAGTGGATCAATTTAAATCACAAAGGTTTGAAATGTTGATTTAAATCATAATTTAAATAACCAAAAAATCGAAGGAGCTGATTTAAATCGTTGATCTGAAATAGCTTTCCAACATTCTAATTCATGTATTTCCAGAAGACTCAGATTTCTATAACAACTAGAACACATCTGTTTTAGTAAACAGAATTTTTAGACAACCCTGTAGGAGCATAATCTAAAAATTTCGGCTGGAGATTAGGCTCATATTAGTCTGAAAGGGCTGGCCCAGAAACCAGCATATTTTACCAAAATACTTGACCTCAAAAGTTACTTGTATTTGCCTCTGGTTCATTCCTGTACATAGACAAAAAAAAGCTCTAGCTCAATATGTTTGGCAGAGGGTCATAGATTCTGTTTGGCAGAGGGACTGCATTTATTACATTCAGATATAAATTGAAAGCAGGGACAATTAATATAACTTTTTTTTTAAAAAAGCAAAACAAAAACTGTGGAACTCTTTTATTTTTATTTACTCGAAATAGTATACTCCAATAATCTCTGCAGTTTTACATGTGGGCAGATAATCTCCCCAAAATACAGTCCCCTTTGAGACAGTGTTCTCGAAGCTTCCAAATGGAAAGTAATGTGTATCCAATGTATTCAATGGAAAGTAATGTGTATCCAAGTATGCCGTCCATCCACAATATATTAGCTTCAAGAAGTTTCTCATTTGGAAGTCTCTGAAATGCACATTGACTGTTAGCTAACATCCACTTCAAATCTATTAAGAATGAAGTTCCAGTTTTCTTAGCACTTTGAATAAAACTTGCAATAGCTTATGTTTTAGGATGATACCTTGCTCATTGTATGCCTAGAAAAATACTATTTGGATGAATTTAGTAATTTGTATATACAGTCGTACCTCGGGTTACGAACATCTCGGTTTGCAAACAGTTCGGGTTACGAACTGCGCAAACCCGGAAGTGTTTTCGCCCCGCGCGCGTGCGCAGAAGCGCGCACGGTCGCGGTCTGCGCATGTGCAAAGCGTGAAAATTGCAAAATCGCGCTTTGCGCATGTGCAAAATGGCGCTGTGCATCGCGTTCGTTTTACGAACTATTCGGGTTATGAACTGCGATCCGGAACGGATCGCGTTCGTAACCCGAGGTATTACTGTACATGACAAACATTGTATATACATGACGAACATTCCAGCAATATCCTGGAAGTATGAAATTTAGAAAGGAAATCAGCCCTGAGTGCTCACTGGAAGGACGGATCCTAAAGCTAAGGCTACAATACTTTGGCCACCTCATGAGAAGAGAAGACTCCCTGGAAAAGACCCTGATGTTGGGAAAAATTGAGGGCACAAGGAGAAGGGGACGACAGAGGACAAGATGGTTGGACAGTGTTCTCAAAGCTTCCAAAATGAGCCTGACCAAACTGTGGGAGGCAGTGGAAGACAGGCGTGCCTAGCGTGCTATGGTCCATGGGGTCACGAAGAGTCGGAAACGACTAAACAACAACAACAGCATGAAAGTTAGAATTATTTCCAGAGGTGTTAGTGTTTGGCCAGCCATTGAATTAAGAAGCAATAATTGAGACTAGTATTTTAATAGTTTATTTTACTTGTTACAGATTTGCCTGCTTTCAAAATATGTGTTTATTCCTTTTGATCCATGGAGATAGGGTTATTTGAATTAGAAACTTGGAAACCAATTTCAAATCATTGATTTAATCATAAAAAAATATCCCTCAAGACTTTCTGAGCATTAGTCAGTAATGCTCAATGGGTGCAATTTGGATTTTGGAACAGCTTCTTGCTTGTCCAGTGCTATAGAGGATGTAAAATGAGAGTCTGCATATTTACAGAGTGTGCTCTGAGTTTGCCTTCGTTTGTCTTTGTCCACTGTCTGGACAATAAACACACAGTTCAGACAGCGCTAAGCAAGCACCACCAAAGGATAATTTTTAAGGCTCCCAGGAACAGTGAGCAAAGGGAAGGTGATTAATTTGTGAGGCCACATTAATTATGCACTCTTTCCCCCAAATAATATCGAGCATCAGTTGCTGATAATGAGTAACAGCATACAGTATATATATCTCTTTCTGATATTCTGAAGTAAAATAACTTAATGTTATTCCATATATATTGGCATTTTAGTGAGGAAAATGGATGCAAAATGTAATAATACTGTACAAAATTATTCAGTGCCGTTTGTACAGATTATTCCTTGGGATTCATGCATTAGCATATAACCTCTGCTCTGCCACATTATGTGTATAAATAAAGTGAAGCATTTTCTTGCATTTATCTATCTGTAGGACTGGTACAACTTCAGCGTGAGTCCTATTCTGTCATAATTAATGAGCATTAGCAAATGCTTTCAGTATTTCATTTTTGGTAGATTTGTCAGATAGAAACAAACGAGACAACTTCATAACAAAAGTGTTGTTAAGAATGAATGGAATGGATGTTGAATTGCAGATTATCTTACTTTGCAAATAACATGGCTAGCACTTTTTCTTTTGCTTGCTTGCTGATACAATGCCATTTTTATTCTAAATTAGCAGGCTCATGGTATCTCATGTTAATCATGGAATCTAAATGCATTATTTTACAAGTATATTTTAATAAGTCTAAAAGTGTGAACACTGCAGCATCAGGCACAAAGTGTTTTTCTTCCTGTGAAGTGTGAGTCTTGCAACACCCACCATTCACTTCTGTTGCTTTGCAGAAACTAACGGGATAAGCACCCCTGATTTCTATATATCACAATTAATGCAAATGGTAAAGTTGCCTTCTGGAGTATAGTGTTGCAAGTGTGCTAGGAATCTATTTTTGGCAAGAAAACTCCCAGTTTGCCCTCTCTCCCTTAAACTGACCTGCTAGATGAAATAGTAGATGTGTGTATGATTCTAGGCATACCTTCCCCTAAGATCAACATTTGTACACACTTTAGTCACCTTTTATACGTAGTGCTATTGACATTAACCAGAGAGGCCAGCCTGACAGCACTGTACTTTAACACCAGCTAAAGAGTTGTTCTGCTCTACTTGCACAGTTTATCTAAAGAGATTCAGGGGGGGAAATGGTTTTTGGTGTGTGTGTTTTTTAAAATCACAAGCCTAATTGTTTTCCATCAAAGAGAATTCTCTTCTAGACAAACAATCCTGTAAGGTAGCAGGATTATCTTGAAGGTCAAAATTGACATAACTATGAAAGCAGGGTATGATGACTAATCCTTCTGCTATCAAAGTGGGTCTCCCATGTCGAGCTGCACTGAAAGGGGAAATGAACGGCAGGACACTGGATAGTCCTTTATACTGGAGATCGGTACCACAGAAGTGTAGAGGAATATTGTCATTTTTAAGTATGCCCCATTAGTCTCCTATTAACCTGCTGGAATTGAGAGATGTGTGCATGGTATCCTCACACTGTCAGCTGGGGCTGGCACTGGCTGTTTGCTTGCCTTCAACTTGGGGCATGAAGTGAGCAGGAGGGAACCGAACTTGGAGAATATGGCTGATTCTCAGAGGTTGCTTAGCCTCAGCCAACAATAACCACTGGAGCTCCTGGACAGAGGCACTCCTCATCTGCACCTCTCGGCCTGCGCTCCAGTGGCATGACTGCTGCCTCATCCTTCTTACCTGCAGACTCCATGGATCCCCTAGGCAAGAGGAAAGTGTGCTGCGTGGCAGCCATGTCCTGAGCTTACAGGATATGACCACTGGCTGTGTCCTCTTGCCCACCAGCCCAGTGGAGCAGAGTCCAAGAAACCTGTTGTGCCTCTTCTGGTCAAACAGGCCATGTCTTGGCTCAGCAGAGAAGTTGCAGGAGCTTTCCGCAAAGGCAACTCTGTGGAGCCCCAAAGCTTATGTGAAGAGGAAAGGATAGATATGAAGGGAGGGAAAGGGGGGCGGGGAGGGAAAGGGGGGGCGGGGAGGGAAATACCTTCCATTCACTCTGTCCATCTTTGGCCTCCTCTGTGATTTTTAAAGATTTATTATCAGTCTATATCAGTATGTCTAAGTTGGACCTGGGTATTGATACTCTGACAATTTAATCTGTAATGTTAAAATTATTGTGTGGAAACACCGTAAGGTAAAATGGCATTTCTCACTCCTGCAACATTTCGAAGAGCAATTTTAAAATTAAAAAAGCAAAGATGTGAGCAACCCACATACACATATAGACACCATTTATAATCAACATATTTACTATGAACAGATTCCTATACAGTGGTACCTCAGGTTAAGAACTTAATTCGTTCCGGAGGTCCGTTCTTAATCTGAAACTGTTCTTAACCTGAGGTACCACTTTAGCTAATGGGGCCTCCCGCGGCTGCTGCGCCACTGCTGCGTGATTGTGATTTCTGTTCTTATCCTGAAGTAAAGTTCTTAACCCGAGGTACTACTTCCGGGTTAGCGGAGTCTGTAACCTGAAGCGTTTGTAACCCGAAGCGTTTGTAACCCGAGGTACCAATGCACTGGTTATTCAGAGAAGTCCTGCTTGCAGGCTTCCCATAGGGTTGAAATTCAGCATGGTGTAATAGTTAAAGTGGTAGACTAGGAACTGGGAGACCAGGGTTCAAATCTAGCCATGAAGCTCATCTTGGACCCAGTTGCTGTCTCTCAGCCAAAGCTACCTCACAGGGCTGTTGTGAGGGCAAAAAGGGTATAGCAATTCCTTGTTCCTTGGAGAAAAGGTGAAATATAACTGAAACAATAAATAAAAAAGTAAAATTGTAAGTAGTGCCCGGTGTGGTAGCTATAAAAATTTCAGAATTACCTCATTATGTAAAAGCCTGCTTATTTGACAAGAGAAGGGGAATCCAAGCTTAGGGTTAACTGTTTATTTACACATTACCATTGTGACCACTTAATTCATATGCCTTTTTTTAGTTAGAAGAACTAAGAAATGCCCTGGATAAGACCAGACAAGAACTGGATGCTACCAAAGCACGGCTTGCCTCAACACAACAGTCTCTGGGTGAGAAAGAAGCACATCTAGCCAATTTAAGAATAGAACGGAGAAAACAGTTAGAAGAGATACTGGAAATGAAGTAAGTGCACATATATTTTGATCTTTATAGGATTTAAGGGAACATGTTTTTTTCATTTTATTTTTCATTTCTGCTCTATGGATATTCTTTGTTTCATGTGCATCCTTTAAAAAATGGACAACAAGGGGTCCTTTGGGGTGTGTGATTTCACCGCATTGGGATGTGTAATAATTAGTGCTGAATCATTTGGCTCATAATTTTTCACTACTTTGGGGGCTGGGGCAGAACATCCCCATCACCACTTGAAGATTGGGTTAATCTTTTGCTGCAGGTGACTTTGAAGAACCTAAACTGGATGCTGTGTTAAGGACAAGGTGGCTGAGGCTACCCCCCCCCCCACCACCACCACCAAAAGCTTTGCCTCAGCTTTAAGCAGTGAGGCAGTTGCCCTCATCAGCCTGGCAATCTTCCCTTTGTCATTTGTGACAGAATACCCCACCTATGACAACTTTCCCTGACCTTCATATGGACACAAAGGACAGGCAAGCAAAGAGGAGACTTTCAAGTTTGTGCTAACTGTAGCATCCTTCCTGTGCAATGTGTCAAAAATTACAAAGGACTATATTCAAAACAGATGTCAAATCTCATCTAAGGCAGGCAGCTAAATGTGTTGTGGGTGGGTGGGGGGTGTAAATATAACCCAAAGCCTCGGCCACCTCATCTTTAAAATAAGCCCAACCCAACCAAGAGTTCTTCAGATTTGCCCATGTTTCCTGCCCCTCTGCTACTTAGGCCTATTCAGCACAGCCTTAGCTATAATGATAAATATTAATCATAGCTGCAAGCTTTAAAAACACAGTACCCCCCCCCCCCGGGTTTTGAATCTTACTCATCCAAAACATCTGGGTATCACAACAGTTCCATATGAGCAACCAGGGTTATTTACATTTCTGTTTGTCCTAACTTTAGTCACAAAGGGGGTCAACACTTCGTGAATGAGTCTTTGGCAGCAGTCTAAGGAGAATTGCCCTGCTGGATCAGGCCAGTGGCCCAACTAGTTCAGCATCCTGTTCTCACTGTGGCCAACCAGAAACCCCATGGGTATATTCCCTGATATGTCTATTGAGCCTAGTGAGCATCTCTGGGACTACTCTCCTTCCCGGTAGTCTTTGAAAAGAGATGTTTTGTCATTAAATCAATAACAAAGCTTTCTTTTGAGCAATTAGGCTTTTAAAATGGAAATGGTCCATTAAGTTAGCTAGAAGTTAGAAATGATGCCACATATGAATTTCGACTTAAGAAACAGTTCTTGCATTTCTGAAAGAACACAGGCCACTCATTAGATTTCCTTCCATGTGACAGCATTATCACTAGAGAGGGAATAACTTGTTTTAAATATTAGTACCAAAGAGGTGGACTACTATGCCACAGAAACTAGGTTGCAAAAGATGTGGGTTTTGTCAAAGAAGATTTTTGATAGCTGACAGCCCTGAGCTTTAGTGTATTATGTCTGGGTGAATATCATGTTCCTGAGGAATACTAAAACCGTTTTAATCTCTGTGACAGGACAAGGATGATAAAATCACTTATTATTTATTCTTTTACTAGTGCATTTTCCATAGGAGGGTGTAATGAGATGGGAGGAAAATCAGTTTTAAACAGATGTTGCCAAGATTACAAAGCAGAATTGGTGAAAAGCTATAAGCATTCCACACTATCACTATACTTGCTCTTAAGAAACTAAAAAAAGAACAGAAGGATATAATTAAATTGAACTTCCTCCTCACCATAAAGATAAGTATACATAATTATAGTACATTAAATTTGCAGCACAATCTTTGAAATTGATGGCCTCTGTAGGAAAGTGCCCAATGTGGGCACATCTATAGCAAGGAATACACAAAAATTAAGCAGACAATATTTTGAACATGCATTGAAAATATACGTGCCATTTAAAAGGCTTCATCTTTCTGTAACTGCCGTGCTCAGCAAATCTCATCTAAATCCGCATTTGCCTCTCATGGATGTGAGTTCTTTAGGAAACATATTTAAGAATGTATATAATAGGCGCCACCTCCACAAACGATTTGAAAAAATGTATACAAATGAAAGCATTGTGGGGTTTAATACAATAAATTACACATTTCCTCATCAGTTTATTCGCATGCTGCTTTTCCATGGTAAATATTTCACAAAGCAGGTTACAAGATCAGAAGGATTTACTGTGTGATACAATATTTGTTCCCTGGAGTTCCTCAGGTTAGGTTTGTTTTCTCCCTGAGCTTTGCTTATCATCCTTTCCAAAGGTGTGCTAACTGGTACGTGATATCCTACCATTATATCCTGGGCTGGGCTGCTGTTGTAATCCCTTGCTACACCCACCCAAACCACTTGCTGAAGATTCACCAGCAGGGCAAGATCCACCAGCAGGTATCTGGTCCCTACACAAGCTGCTGCCCTCAAGTGCCACCTTTCCCAAGGCTTCTGCACACCGCAAGGAAAGAGACCAGTGAATCATTCACCCAAGGCTTTTTGG
The DNA here is from genome assembly GCF_965207765.1 of Zootoca vivipara. Lineage (NCBI taxonomy): Eukaryota > Metazoa > Chordata > Lepidosauria > Squamata > Lacertidae > Zootoca > Zootoca vivipara. The sequence goes on along the minus strand of NC_142584.1, from coordinate 79,728,814 downwards.
AGAAGAAGGGTCTGAAGTTTGACGAAGCTGAAGAGCAGCAGCAGTCCAGCAAAGCCCTCCAAGTATCACTTCATAGGAAACCTCACTGATGAACTTGTTTCTTTAAAGGGCAATGTGTGCTGTATTGATGTGCAGACAACCTCTTCTGGATAATTTATTTTAAAAAAGCACCTCCCTCTGACAGAAATAATAGCAGCAGCTGGAAGGAGTGGATGGTGAAGGTGCTTCAGATGATAACGAAAACATTTTTTCCCTACCTCTCCTTTACATAGGTTGTAAAGAATGCACCAAATACTTGCTTTCAGATGAAGAATGGGGGTAGATTTGGGGGTGGGATATGTACAGCATTGTACTCAGCACAAATATAATTTATCAGTATGTTTTGCTAATAGGGATCAGTGATGGCCACCAATTTTGATGGCTATAAAGGAGGATTCGACAGATCCCTGGAGGATAAGACTGTCCACGCCTACTAACCATGATGGCTATGTTCTCCCTCTACTGTTGGAGGCAGTATGCATCTGGAAACCAGTAGGAAAGTGCTGTTCAGGTTTTGCTCATGGGCTTCCCCCAGACATCTGGTTGGCCATTGGGAGAACAGGATGCTGGACTAGATCAACCACTGGCCTGAGCCAGCAGGCTCTTTTTACGTTCTTCGATTAAAGCTGAATATATTCTATGACACAAATAATGAATTATTATAATAGTGGAATGGAGTGGTGCTCATTTGTCTGGCTGTTTTACAATATTCAGATATCATTTATTAATTTAACTAGTGAGGATAAAGCATTTTAGATATTTACAATTTTATTATTTAAATAGTGCTGACAGAAGATATTTTGTGACTGTTGGCTTATAGTCAAATATGCATTGAATTGTATACTTAAGAGCTTTCATGATGATTTCCTATGCTTATATTATGTTAAAGTTCTGTCTTCTAACCTCCTCTGGCTCACATTGCTGAGGCCCATCTTAATTTACTGTGTATAATCAGTTGTCTATCTTTAGACAACTTCGTCAATTGCCATTGCAAATCCTTTTTAAGAGTACCAAATTATTTTAAGAAGTTCAGAATGAAAGAGGGTGGCAACTTAATTCAGCCATGAGTCTCACGTTTTACAATTATGTTTAGAAGAAGGAACATTTGCTAGGATAAACTTTTGGTAGATACCATCTTCTGTTGAGTTTATTATTTGATGCTGTTAGGTAAGCTCTACAGGGAGATTTTTATTGCATACTTTGTTTTCTGTGTAGGTCACACTGACATTAGTGTCAATTTTGTTTGGAAAGAAATCTGAATTATTTTGAGGGATTCTCCCCTATGCAAGCATTCTTAGTACAGTTGTGGACAGATTCACTCATATTCTACTTTTACATATATTCTATTGTTTCTTTTTGCAATACAACTCCCTTCAATGACTAGTGAACGACAGGTTGCACTATTTCAGTTTGAATGATAGATAATCAATGTTAGGGTTAGGCATGGAGGAGGCATCAATGTATACAGTATATGGAATTTGGTGGTCCCAACCTGATCAAGCTTTGCTCTCACTGAGCCATCTCTAGTATGGGATGTGGGTGGCACTGTGGACAAACGCCGGCTCCCTTGGTCTGAAAGCGAGATGAACGTCGCACCCCATAGTCGCCTTTGACTGGACTTTACCGTCCAGGGGTCCTTTACCTTTACCTTTAGTATGGAGCAACTTCCTAAAGAAAAAGAAAGTGCAATATATGCATATATATCTTATGTATGCTACAATGACTGATAAAATCAATTTCTGCAATGTAAACACGATTGCTGAACTAGTTTATAAAATCCTTCTTCAGCACTAGTAAAAAATGCACTATTTCTTATAGACAGACAGACAGACAACACACATACACAAAATTAATGACTTCAAGCATTCCACCAGACAACACATTATCACTATAATTGTGAATGTAGAAGTGGGTAACTGGATGGTGTAGAGTTACTTTGATAACTTCCCAGCAGGCATAGCTGCCAAGTCTCCCGTTTCCCCCAGGAAATCCCTGTTTTTCCCCATTTTTCCAGCTGTTCCTAGCTGAAAAAACAGGGTTTTTTTGTTTTTCCCCGGTTTATTCTGGCGCAGCGGCCATTTTGGAACTGGGCGGAGCATGCTCAGAAGCGACTTTTGGTGCTGCTTTGCCCAGCTCCAAAATGGCTGCAGTGCGACTTCTGGCATGGCGGCCATTTTGGAACTGGGCAAAGCAGCATCAAAAGTCACTTCTGAGCATGCTCTTTCCAGTTCCAAAATGGCGGCAGCGCTACTTCCGGTCTGCTATTTCCAGCCCGGTCCCTTATTTCTCTGACAGCAACTTGGCAGGTATGCCAGCAGGTGGGCTGCTGTTGCTTACTGGGAGCAAAATGGAACGTGGTGGGAAAGTCACTGTGGTGCAAACACACCAACAGAAGAAGATTGGCGCCACCAACCTCCCTGCCACCTTGTCCCTCCCGCTCCTGGTAAACAACAGTAACCTACCTGCTAGGAAGCTGGTGTGGCAGCTATGCCCCATCCATTGAGCTGTTTCCGATTACCAGAGAGGACCAACCTGCCCCATTCTGTTAATGCTTTGGATCAAAGTCTCAATTGTATCTGGAAATGTGAGCTGGCAAGGAATTACTTGATGTGACCTGTCCTGGGACCTTATGGTGAAATTGAATAAATAATAAGAATGAATTAAGATAAGTTGCATTTCTGATTCCCTCCAACAACGTCTATTGACTTGGAAAAGAGACTGGTGCATATGCTGGCCTGAGAACTCTTGGAAATACTAAGCAAAATCTTCCCCAGTTCCAAATCAAATCAAAACAACATGCCTGTGCATCTGTTTAGGACTGAGATGATAGCTGGTGTGGGCTGGATCGAATACATAATTGCTATTGGTTAAAAACAACAATCAGAGCTATAACTGAAATTATACCCAAGACCAGCTCACTCACTTGTCCTGATCTAGTGCGCTGTAATGGCCACACAGTCATCCATTACTCACCCAGCAAAAGCAAGGTCAATCCAATTCTATGAATTTGGGAAATTACACGCACTGAGGATTCTGCTCTAGATCATGGCCAATACCCAAGGATTCTACTTTGTGCTGTGGGCAGTACCTGCTGATTAAACAACAACGCAATGCTGATAAAAATCAATTACAAGTAGCCCAATCCAGTTAAAGTTAGTTAGTTGTGACTAAATTCCATTGCAAGCGGAGGACCTATGTAGTTCCAAAACTACTATTTTTGAAACTTTACTACAGGCATCCCCAAACTGCGGCCCTCCAGATGTTTTGGCCTACAACTCCCATGATCCCTAGCTAACAGGAGCAGTGATCGGGGGAGATGGGAACTGTAGTCCAAAACATCTGGAGGGCCGAAGTTTGGGGATGCCTGCTTTACTATTTTCTTTAGCTAGATTGAGACTGGTATTTACCATGATACTACTACTGCAGCTGTGAAAAAAGAACTGAGTAGAAAGGCAGCCACCCGGCCCACAGAAGAAGGCGTAGAAGAGCTGATTCATGCTTGATAAGAGAAGAAAGAGGGCCTCTCTTTTAGCCAAAGAGATCAAGAATATTCTGAATATGTGCTCGCGCAGAGAGATCACAAAAAGGAGTGAACTGCATTCATTTTAAACCCTTGCACTATTTCCACGTGCCTGTCTCTTACTCTTCATATACAAAGGTCTTATGCAAAACCAAGTCACAAGGCAAAAATTTAATTTCACTCAAGTGAATTGAGTCTCTTTAGCTTGTTTGGCTATTCTGTCTCATAAATCCAAGTATCTAGTATATGCAATAAAATCCCTGGAGAGAACTTCATTCCTGTTATAAAATTGTAATGTTGTAAGTCTGAAGCACGCAGCATTTGCTATTTAAAGAAGGGGAAAACGGACCCATTCTATTTTGTAACATCTGCTAAAATCATAATCAGTTTGCTGGCTGAGATTAGCGATGTAGGAGCCTGCAGTTGATCAGTGCTGCCCTAGGTGTCACTGAGGCCTGAGGGAATTAAACTAAGAGGGTTTCAGTAGACAAGGGTATAATTCAGCTAGCCTCCAAAAAGGGAGAGAGAAAGATATCCCTGAAAACAGAAGCTTAACTTTCCAGTCATCTACTCCCTCACTGTCGCTTCTGTCTTTTTAACCATTTGTACTTGTATTGTATCAGAGATGGAGGCCCACACATTCCCTTGCTGGCCTCATTTCAATATAAATATGATCCTATTTCATCAGTTTGATCATTACTATTTCCTCAGTTAATAAAACTTTGCGAAAGCATGTTTCCAATGATCTTAAACAAAGGTAGATTTTGGCTGAGATCAGCCCTGGCAGAATACCTCTTATTTCCTCAGGGTTTTCCATAACACATGCACACACTTGGATTATGCACTGCACAAGGCAATTTCAAATATTTGTTGCAAGATTACAATACCCATTTTACAATAATTTTGTTGGTTAAACTTCCAGTATCATGTTGTTGTAGATTAAAACGAAACTTTCCTCTCCTCTATAAAACACGCAAAGACTTTCAGCCCTTTGACATTCCATGTGCAAGATTCAAGACTTAACTTGGCCCTCCAGATGTTTTGGGACTACAACTCCCATCATCCCCGACCACTGGTCCTGTTAGCTAGGGATGGTGGGAGTTGTAGTCACAAAACTTCTGGAGAGCTGAGTTTGCCTATGCCTGACTTAAATCTTCTGAGTAGACACCTAAATGTGTCTACTCAGAAGTAATGGCTGTCCTGTGTTTATTGCAATTATACCAGCCTTAGGGCCTTCTGCCCATGGTTTCACTGGCCCTGGGCCCACAATGGCTCAGTTGTGTTTAAGGTGTGGATGCCCTTCTCCCTTTCCTGGAGGTGTACCCTGGATTCAAATCTGTTTCCTGCAGCATGTAAAACATGAGGTATTCTTTTGGACTAGGGCTGCTCCTGCAGAGTCTGTTTTCCTCATGTCCAGAACTGGAGGGGGGGCATGGGTGCATGGCCACAAGCATAGTTCCTGGTTGGTGGACACTATTCCCAGAGGTGTGGGGGAATGTCTGTCATTTTCCTCTCTTCCCCTCCAAAACAGAGCATAGATTGGATATGGCTGCTGTTCTTCAGTGTAGGGGCAGCTTATCTTCAGTCCTGGCATAATATGAGTATAGGAATGTTCTGACCATCAAGAATAAGACCTTCATTTGAATTCTTCTCATCTTTATGGTGCCAGCAAGTTGGTATCAAAAACGTTAGTTAAGACATGCTGTGTTTCAGATCTATTGGGCAGAAACAGGAATCGCAGGAGAATTTCAGCCCAAGTTCCAAGAAGGTCACATTACCATCCTAACTACTTCCTGTGGAAGTCACAGTTGTATCAACATCCTGCTGTTTTGTTTGTATTTAATTTGGCATATGACTCTCTATGCTCTCAGCATGGATTCTACAATTAAATGAAACCACACTGCAGGTTGTAAAAAACCAACCAAGTGTTCCACTTTTTAAAGAGTATGTTTTCTGAACTCAGTGCCTATTTACTGAAGATTATTTAAACTCCATTAAAGTTTGCTAATACATATATTCTTATTATTAATAACCTACTATATTCAGTATAAACTTGTTTCAAATATCAATATATTTATCCAAACAATGTCATCATCTATAAAAAAAGAATCCATTCATTTGTTGCAAGTTCTGTCATGTTTTCAATCCATTGATTAAAGGGAAGCATATTTTTGTCCTTCCAGTTCATCAATTCCTGTCTTTTGGCCCTAGGGCACATAGAACCCATTTGCATTATCCAGTTGTCAACTTCCATATAATAGGCATATCATTCAAAAGAATATTTTCCTCTGTAAATTTTGATATTTTTCCTATAGTCAAATTTATACAGTTCAACATTTTCTCCTCAAACTAGGCACTGTAAGAACATACATTTCGAAGAGGAATTATTCTTATTTTATCTCCAACAAACAGCTGTGTTAGACAATCCTTTTCTACACAAACATAACGGAGTCCAATAGATTCTAAATATTTTCTGTTGTGTAAGTCTTAGTTTAAGATCCATCAATACATTTGCTATGGAGGCTAAGACACTGTCCCACTGTCTAGGAACATCCAATTTTTTTAATCTCTTAAAACACTGTATGTATAAAATCATTTTCCTCCACCCCCCAGATTTCCATGGAACAACCCCCTGGTTAGCAATGCCTAATCCGCCCTCCTTGCTTAAACTATCCCTTGTGACTTTTAATGAGTTTCAACTAGCCTACATCCTACATTTTACCATATTAGGGATACTGGAAACCAAGGAAACTTAGGTTTTCTTCCTGGCAGCTCAACATCTAGGGCCTAACAGAGGCTCTGCCATAGATCAGCATGGATGGCTTGGGACCATTCAATATTCAGAATATTTGATAGGTTCAAACTTGGTAAATTTGCATTTTGAATGCTTCCATTGTGAGTTTCTCATTTAGATATCACAATTTCTCATTTAGATTTCATTCCCTGCTCCATGTATTAGACCTTGCTATAACTGAATAACAAGTTTATAATACCAGTTTTATAATACCAGTTTTGTTTTATCTTTGTTTTTATGACACTTTTTATTTTTATATATCACTTAATAGATTTTAAAACATTAAGCATTCTAGAAATGCGTTTAAGTAAACAAATAACACTTGAAAATATCTGTGAAGCTCAAAGTTTTGTTCATAGTTGCACTAAGTTTGCACACCTGTCTTTTCTACTTTTTATATCATGATCTGAGAAGAGCATACTTGAAAATTCAGTAGAATTCGCTTTCGCATTAGTGTGCTTAGGGTCCCAGCTCCATGAAGATTTCCATATTCATACAGAAATATTTTGTTTAGTCTAACTTAACATAAGGCTCTATTGCTATATAACCTAAAAATGATTTTAATTAAAGAGATTTAGGAAATTCTGACTGTAATGTGGTCATTAAATGAATGGGGGATATCAGAATCTGACAAGCCACTTACATTTTAGGGTAATGTAACCATTACTTCATTAGAGTGATGCAACTTTACACTCTCGACATAAAAGTCTTTACTGAATGTAAACAATGGTTTTGACAAGAGGGCTGCCTGGATTTGAAAATGGCTTGGTGAAATTCATTCTGTTCATATTGACGCTGACTAGTTTTATAAATGTTTACCTTATAATTTGTTGTGATTCAAACCCTGCAGATGCTCTGTCTTCTGGTAAACCTTGCAATTCTCTGAAAAGAGAGTGCAGGATGGGGAGGGGACACGAAGCAGTCCGCTCTAGAGGGAGGCCCCCTTAACAGACCATATGAATCCACTTACATGTAAATTACTTGTCTATATGAATTAAGGTGAAGGTTATGAAAGAACTGCTTTCCTATGTTTACTGTAGGATTTTTGACAGTCTCTTTCCTCTTTCAAGTAAATTTGGCTTAAGTCCATAGTCAGTACAGTTTTAAGTAAACTCCTCTTTTGTTACGTTAACAAGGTTATAACATCACTGAGGCAGATTGCCAGCTGCATGAACCGAGGCCTAAGAGTGCTGGCTGAGAGGGATAATTAAAACCTTAGGGTGGGAGAGTTTAAACTATCAAGTAAAATTGGATAAAGGGCTAATTGTCCACAGCAACATAATACATATTTCTAAGTACTTGTGAAATGACAACAAATAGCAGTATTCTTTATAATGCTCATTTAAACATCCAGGTTGAAGATATTGTATTTTAAGGCACAAAAAATACCCACTATATGGTTTCTTTTAAGTGCAAGTTTTGTGGGGTTTTTTTTTATTTGTCAAGTAAAAAGACTTATTTATAAAAATGTTAGATGCTTCGTCAGAAGAATGCGAGTCAAAGATGTAAGCAAGAATAAAATAGAGCAGGCTAGTCCAGGCTTTGTCAAAGTTTTTCATAACTTAAACATGGGGAGGGGGGGGCACATACCTTTGTTGACCTTCTAGAAGATGACATACAGCCAGGCAAGATGATGCATTACCACAGAGTTTAGAAGAAGAAAAAAGACCCAGCAGAATGAGTTGTAATGTCAGCTTATATTGAACTAAATAAATTGTGAAGGCCCATTTGTTATTCATTAGGAGCAGCAGAGCAAGATTACTGTTCTCCCCTTCATATGGTGCTTTTAAACCTTGAGGTCATTTTACACTAATATCTTAGTAGCGTGGACAACAATTAATCCTTTTAAACAGCTTTTACATTTACACACACTTCAGTAGAACTGAATGAATAGTTTAATAACACTATTTTAGGACCCCATCATTATGTACTTTTCTGGGGTGGCGTTGTATCAGCAGATGAAGTGACTTTCAATATTAAAGTATGCAAAACAGCCTGGTGTGTATTAGCCCAGGCTGATTCCCACTGACTTATTTTAAAAATGTTCTAATCAGACACCAGCAGATCCAAATAACTTTTTGTGAGTGGACCCAGGAGGCGAAACACTAATGAAGGGTTGAACTAGGGTGGCATTTAATTTTTAATACTTAGACCCCTGAAAAACTTGCCAAGATGTATAAAAACAAGTCACCAAACTGTTGGAGATGTGAGAAGGAATTAGGAACACAAATGCACATGTGGTGGAAATGTGCTGAGATAAGCAAATATTGGAATAACATCTACGAAGAATTAAAGAAAATGTTGAAATGCAAGATTATAAAAAAACCAGAAATGTTCCTATTAAATATAATACCAGAAGAAATAAAAAGTGCAAATAGAATATTACTTATGTATGGTATTGTAGCTGCGAGGGTCCTAATCGCTAGAAACTGGAAAAATAAGAACACACCCAACATATCAGATTGGCAAATTTTAATGAAGGAATATTCATAGCTAGCCAGGGTCACTGGGAGAATTAGAGGACAAACAAAACAAAAAATAAAGGAGGAATGGAGGGTTTTTGACGATTATATATCAATGAGTAAAGTAACATGATCATGAAAGCAGATTGGAACTGAACCTATTGGAAAATAAAAGGAAAAGTAGAGGTGAACCTTTTGTATATAATAAGATGGATTAATGTAAATTGTATAGGACATGATTGGAAGACCGCTGTTATTTTTTCTAGTTATGTATTTTTTATTCATTTTTTGTGTGTTTTTTTTTCTATACCCAGGTTGTTTAGAGAAGATAACTTGTGTATAGACTAGGATATGGTATGCTCAATACAACCATTTTTTCTTTTTTCTTTTTTTTATTTCTCTTCCTTTTTCTTTTTCTTTTCTTTTCTCCATTGTTTGGTAAACGAAGATTCATTCTTTTGTATGGTTTTAAAGATTGAAATAAATAAAAAACATTTAAAAAATAATAATTTTTAATACTTACAGGGGAAATGAGAAGAGCAGGAAGCTAACTTAATTTCAACCATGGCAAGCCAAACCCTCCTCTTTCCAAAGTACATGGCAAGGCATAGACCCAAAGCCTGGGCCCCACCTTACAGTGAAGGGTGGCCTTCCTACCTGGGCCCCACAATTCCAGGCTGGTGCATCAAATGAGCCTCGAGAACAGGCATCCCCAAACTCGGCCCTCCAGATGATTTGGGACTACAATTCCCATCACCCATAGCTAACAGGACCAGTGGTCAGGGATGATGGGAATTGTAATCCCAAAACATCTGGAGGGCCACGTTTGGGGGTGCCTGCTCAAGAACATTTCATATTCAGGATCAGGGCCCACAACCCAGAGCAGCTGGCCCCCAGAAGCCCTCTTTGCCTCCAAAGGTGACTGTGTGCTCACCTGTTACCTTAACTAATCTTAATGTTTACTATACCTCGCTGCCACAGGAGTGGGACAAATCCCTGTTTAGTCTCACTACCCCCAACTTCTGAAAAACGGTTCCTGACAGCTCACCTGCAGATCACTCAAAAAGAGGCAATTACTGCTTAAAATATGTTAATTTTGAGGTTTAACATGAACTGTGTAATATCCCGCTTTAAAACTTTCAGAGAACATATCAAGTGAATGAATAGCCTGAGATGAATGTTCAAATGTTTCAGCTTACATTTCTCTGGGAGATGGTCAAGCAAAACAAGAGAGGAGGGAAATGATTATGATACAATGAACTGTTAAATATATGATGAGAGAGGGTGACCTTTTGGTATCTATGTAATGCATTTATTTTTTTTATTGTATCCCGAGTTTTGGAGCAATTGTCAGTCTTGCAGCTCAAAATGCCATTTCAAAAATGCAAGCTATCAGTAGGTGGTGAATGGGGGTGGCCAGGGAGGGGGGTCAGAAGCTATCAGGCCCAGATAGGTGCAAGCCAGAGTTCTCCCTTTATCCAAGCTGTTGGAAATGTGAGATCTGACTTTGAACTAGATTGTAACTCTAGATGCAGATCTGTTAAGAGGTCAAACAAGCTGACAGATTTCATTGGAGACAAGCTTCTGATTAAATGGAGTTAGCGGTAAGGAGTTGTATTCATGTCACAGTTGGGCAAAGACAGATGTGCAGAATAATCAAAATTAACAGCAGACCCCTTAAAGGGCTAACTAATCTGCCAGGAGAGTGTCTGTCTCTTTTCTTCCCACAAGTGTATCAGCTCATAAAATTACAATTGAACATAATAGCAGCAAGAGCCTAGTAAGCCCCCTCCTCATTAGGAAAACTTCAGAGACACATTTCCTGTGGTACCATATCCTTTTCTGGCCTTGCTGGCCAGCTATTTGGGAAGTACTAGTTGACAAAAGTTCATAGGAGGCAATTGGCAACCTGCTTTATTCTCTGCTCATTTTAATGACTTTGTGAAATGATTAATCAGGTTGAATTTCCGCATCTTTCCTGAAGGTGAAGAGGTGTGAGTCCTCAGTGCTCAGTAGGAGAATTACTATTGCATTACTCTTTCTCTTCCTTCCTTGGCTTTAGGGCTTCCTGCTGTGGTGTTACCCCCATGTTGTTCAATTGTTTTCCAGCACACCAGCCATGTTTTCCTAATTTTACCCAAACCATTGTGGCTGTCTTGTACTCACATTGTAGTGGGTAGCCAGTTACAGTGGGTTGAAGTGGTCCCCTTCTTTCAAGTAGGAAAATAAGAGGGTGGCCAACCTTTTCAGTGTAATTTGTATATTCCCTCCTCCAGCTGTTGCCATTTGTTACATGCTAAGTATATCATTCTGCAGTAACACATATGGACATAAAAAGGCCCACTGGATCATACCAAGTTCCTATGTTTTACAGCTTGCTGTTTCCAATACTGGGGAGGGAGCTATCCCTAGAAAGTCTGCATTCAGGGCACAAAGCAAGGTGCAGCAAGAGTGCACATAGCTTCCTATCTTTGGGAACTTCAGGATTAACCATATACTTAGCTGTTTTGCTGGTTCAGGGACAGCATGATGGATCTGTAGTCATTTTCATTGTTGCATTATGATTCAGTATGCTTGCATGGTTTTAGCTGCCCCGGAGAGGTAATTGAGTCTATTCAGACTGCAGAAGCCAAGGTTAAGTAATCTTAAATCAGGAAAAGTATGATTACATTTTGTGCCCAGGCTTTGAACCAGCTTTGTTCCATAGGTTTCAATAGTACTTACAGCAGTGGGACATGGTACCTATTGGCTGAGTGGGTGTTTCAGTCTAAACAACAAACACTGTTTGCGTGTATGTACGGTATGTATGTACCGGTATGTATGTGTGTATATCTATATATCTATCCCTGATTCTTCTGAAGCCCCATTATGTTGCCTGCTAATAATCACCCCCTCCTGTTCTTTTGGCTTTAAATTATACCCAAGTGATTTACTTATTAGAAACAAATTCTGGGCTGTGTTGTGATGTCCTATCTGCTTCTTGCCTATTTCACATAGTGTTTGTCCTCTGGCAATGCTATTAGCCCTTTGATATGACAGGCAGAAATGCAATAGGTGAGGCTCTTCTTCCCTGGAGATGTAGTGATCACAGTGCAGCTTTTTCTCATGAATTGTTTGTTGTCTTGCCTGCTGTTACTGGAAGCAGAAAATAGCTACCTGAAATATCTTGTTATAGTTGTCTGTGTTTTTTTTTTTTTTAGAATAAAGGATTCCTTATAAAGTCTCCATGAACGTTAGAGAAGGCACCATTGTTTTCTGCTAGTTTCTTATGTCACAGATATATTAACTAAAATTGCTCAGTTTTACCTGTTGCATTGCAAGTCCATCTTCTGAAGCATTGTTAATATTCAAAAAGGCCAGCATTTCAACTGAGTTTCAATTTAGTACTAAACAGCTATTTATGACCATGGCAGATAATTAATTTCCCCCCAAATACTAACTTTTATCTAAAGCTACTTGCATTAAGGCATGATATAGTCTCTTGTGGCATACAGAGGTGTCCCATTACCTGTCTTCCCTGCAAAACAAATTAGCTACCTGTCAGTTTTGTACAGAGTTTATTTATGTTTGACACAATGGGGGTGGCCTGCACTTTATCATCCATCTTCTCTATTTGCATAACCTTTCAGAGCTAATGGCTGCCATCTTGACAAATTAAGCTGGTTTCCTATGTCTTTCATGGATTAAGCCCTCTTGGACAAGTTGTACTTTAGTTTAATTCTTGTACAGTGTTTGCTAAGTGTTGTAAACAATACAGTCATTCATTTTATTCTATTGGCGTTTGACACATATCCTAGGAAATTGCATATTTGCTAAGAATTTTCCAAGTGTATTTGGTCTGAGTGTTCCTATAATACTAAGATCAAGAGAGCCTATTGAGCTTTTTTTCCTTTTCTCCTGTATTCAAGAGGATATTTTGAAATCAATGTTGTGAGAAAATGATTTTGAAATTGGCAATATTTTATAAATGAGCTTTCCCTCACCATCTCACTCTGCCCACCCCACCCCACACATTTATTTTCGTTCTTTGCATATGGCCCTTCGTATGTGTTTTCATCATTTGAAAAAGTATAAAGTATGGTTTAAACTAGCATACCAATAAATCAATGCCTTCAAATAAATGGAGGATAGCATCAGGTTTATAATTATATATATCCGTTGGAAAAGTAGAATATGGTAAATGTCTTGAATCCAGATGAATGTATTAAAAGAAATCCACCAAACATCAAATATTTTAACATTGGAATAAAGTTTGCATCAGTCAGTATCAGTTAACAATCTAGGGACCATGTTTTGCTCCATTTGAAGTTTTTGAATGGGTTTCAAAGACAGTCTTGTTTTCCTTGATGTCATTGGTTCAGGTGTAGTCCACGTTGCACCCTCCTGATATTTCTAAACTACAACTCCCAATATACTTGACCTTTGGCCATGTTGGCCCGGGCTGATGTGAGTTATGTTTTTGACCATCCTTGTATTACTTGGTCATTAAGTAATGTAGCCAGATCATCTCTGTCTCTAAGTATTGTTGCAGCTGGCATGCCATCCAAAGTTAGAGAAAGAACACTATGAGATACTTATGCATATCACATTCCTGGTGTCATAGGACAACTGTGACAGCAATTAATGGAATGAAGACAACCTTCATTATTTACATAACCCTTTGAGGGTAATTGTTAATCCTCCCATCTTTAGCTGTTTGACCTTGCTGGGACCTGGAAGTGAGTAGCCAGTTGGAAGCATTTGTACCTTCTCCTTAAGATGATGACTTGAAAAATAACTTTGAAAAGTAGTAACCAGTTTATCTTCATGTCAATGCTATGAGGTAGAAAATATTGCTATAATGTGGAGAGAATATGTAGGATGATGGGTTGAAGCATTGTTCCTTTGCTCATAGTTTGTGCTATTTAGGAAGAAATGAAAGTATGTAGCAAGTCACATTCTCTCCACTCAGCACAGTCCAAACTATACAGCTGTGTGCTTTCAGCTTCAGTAAATCCTGGTGGAACTGCAGCAGACAATCTGTGTACTCTACTACAGAATCTCATACCACACAAGGCAGCCCCAAAAGTGGCTTCAACTATTCAACTTAAAACATTGAAGGTTTAGTCAGGATGACTGCAATTAGTGAACTTTTGTACAATATACATCAGAGTTCCCAAAGATCACAAGTGAGTAGCCAGTGATTTGCAGGCCACATTTAGTCTTCTGGGTACTTTTGAGAAGTTTTTGTAGTTAAAAAAAAACCAATTTGGGGAATTTTATTTTGATAATAACTGACTCTCTTATCATTGATTGCTTTTTTTACGCAATACTGCTTGTCCATTTTTGCTATATCTTTTTTTCCCCTAATGCTGAAATTAGGGTTGCCAGACTCAATAGTGGACAGGACTTCTGTGCCTTTAATTGCCCTGCTCTCTTTTCAGTCTGGAAACCTTAAAGAGAAACCAGTAGACCCTTTGTTTAATTTCCAAGCAAAGGGTCTGCTGGTTTCTCTTTAAGGTTTCCAGACTCAAAAGAGAGCAGGGCAATTAAAGGCACAGAAGTCCTGTCCACCATTGAGTCTGGCAACCCTAGCTGAAATTCTAAATCTGGAGGTGCTTTGCCTCATTTTGGTTAGTTATTCTCTGTTTTGTTTCGGGTGCATCACCCCTCCCTTTTAATTCCAAAATGCCTTTCCAAAACAATGACTAGTTAGCAGCAGTTGCTGAAAAGTACTTGGCAAAAAGACTTGTTAACATAAGATATATTTCAACAGTGTGTTGCATTTCTATAGGCTTCTGTTTTAGCATTTCTCTTGGCGGAGTTGGCAGAACTGCTTGCTGTTAGTGGGTGGTTCTCTAGACCAGATGGGAGGTTGTCTGCTCTTAATGGGGTTATACTCCCTTTGAAGGAGCAAGTAGATAGCTTGGGGGTACTTCTGGATACGTTGTTGTTGCTGGAGGCTCAGGTGGCCTCAGTGGCGGTGAATGCCTTACATCAGCTTCAGCTGGTGGCTCAGCTGCCCCCATATTACAGGGATAGCCAAACTTCTTCTGTCCTCTGTGCTCTGGTAACCTCTGTGTTAGATTCCTGCAACACATTATATGTAGGGCTGCCTCTGAAGACAGTTTGGAAACGTCAGTCAGTGCAGAATGGTGGCCAGGTTGCTCAATGGGGCAAAAGGTTTCGAACATATTACACCAATCCTGGCCCTACTGCACTGGCTGCTGGTTTATTTCCAGTCCCAATTCAAAGTGCTGTTATTGACCTACAAAGCCTTAAATGGCTCAGGACTACAGTGCCTAAAGGACCACCCCTCCCCATATAAACCAACCTGGACTCTGCAATCATAATCTGCGGCTCTTCTTTGTGTGCCTCCTCCATGAGAGGGTCTGGAGGGTGGCAACATGAGAATGGGCCATTTCTGCAGTTTGAGGAATTCTCTTTCCAGGCAGGCTCACCTGCCACCTTCATTATACATATTTAGGCACCAGGCAAAAATGTGCCTCTTCAACTAGGCCTTTGGCTGATTAGCTTTCTATAGCCATTTAAATGTGTTTGTGGGAGGTGGGGGTTATTGGTTTGTCTTTGTTTTATTTTGTATTTTGTATTCTCATTCTGTATTTTAATGCTGTGAACTGCCCTTTGATCTTTGGATGAAGGGCATAATACAGATTTACTAAATAATAAAAATTAGGCGTTTGGCTTGACTTGAGTCTCCCAGGCTGATTGAGTACAGATTTAATCTCTTTATTTATTCTCACAGAACCACATGGATAGGTACCAAACTACCATCCACATGTCCATAAGACTTCAGATTGCAAACCAGTGGACAGGTATGCTAGTGGTTTCTCCTTGGTCACTTGTTCAAATGATCACCGTTCTTCAACCAAATTTTGCTGCCCCAGGGAGGGAACCAGACTGCAAAACGATCTTGTACACTCCCCTGGTTGTTTGAAACATGTGGGCTGAATGCCTGAACATGATGCTCCCCTTTCAGTAGTTGCCACATGCCAAACAATTACTTGTAAAAACAACCCCCTTCTGTGTTTTCCAACCCTTGTGTATGGCATCTTTATATTACCTATAGATGTGCACTAACATCACCATCAAATTAGTTAAAACCATTTCCCCACTTCCCTAGCAGCTTTAGAAGAGCAAGCCTAGGCTTCGCACTAAGAAACACAAAGTTGCATTAATAAACTGACAGCAATCACTGAATGAGACAATAGCTCTATTCAAACAACAAAGGCAGAACTGTACTATCTCAGCAATTGGCATCATCTGGTTTGCTGGTGCAACCCCTTGATTTACACATCTGGTTGCAGGATATTCTTAGCGCAGGGTGCGTGATTATAGAACTCTCTTCCCACAGTGATTTAACAAGACTGACGTCTCTTTATCCTTGGGGCACAGGACAAGAGCCATTTCCGTTCCCAGAGAGAATGTTTTCCTTGGGGATCATAGCCAACCCAGCACTGCATAGCACTGTGCCGGACAGTTCTGACTTTGTAGGTCATACGGTCTCAGGACAGTTCTGGCCTTGTAGGTCATATGGTCTCAGGGGCTAGTGCAAAAAAGTGGTCTAGTTTACACTGAGGTTCAATTGTGCTTAATTCTGCTACAAGTATTGGCAGCTTGTGAACTGGAGTGACTGGGGCACCAACATCCTCGGCTTTCCAGTAACCCCAAAATAAAGCAAAAGCTGTATAATCCTCTGCGACAGCATTAGCTGTTTGCCTCAGGATGTTGTAGGAGAGGGGTGAATCCCACGAGTGGATTATACCTGCTTTGCACATGAGAGTTCTGCAACAGCCCTTCTTTTAGAGATTATACAGACGGTTATATATAGAAATGGGAAGAAGGCCATTGATGCCTGAGAAGATCTGAACAAATAGTCCTTGTGAATGAGATTTGAGTGGCAAAGGAAAACAGGGTATCCATACATGAGTGTATTGATGGGAGTGGTCTAAGGAAATGAGAGCTCCATAACCTGCTATTTTGCCTTAAAGGTAGAATCATAGAATCATAGAGTTGGAAGAGACCACAAGGGCCATCCAGTCCAACCCCCATCAAAGCATTCCTGACAGATGGCTGTCAAGCCTCTGCTTAAAGACCTCCAAAGAAGGAGACTCCACCACACTCCTTGGCAGCAAATTCCACTGCCGAACAGCTCTTACTGTCAGGAAGTTCTTCCTAATGTTTAGGTGGAATTTTCTTTCTTGTAGTTTGAATCCGTTGCTCTGTGTCCGCTTCTCTGGAGCAGCAGAAAACAACCTTTCTCCCTCCTCTATATGACATCCTTTTATATATTTGAACATGGTTATCATATCACCCCTTAACCTTCTCTTCTCCAGGCTAAACATACCCAGCTCCCTAAGCCGTTCCTCATAAGGCATCGTTTCCAGGCCTTTGACCATTTTGGTTGCCCTCTTCTGGACACGTTCCAGCTTATCAGTATCCTTCTTGAACTGTGGTGCCCAGAACTGGACACAGTACTCCAGGTGAGGTCTGACCAGAGCAGAATACAGTGGTACTATTACTTCCCTTGATCTAGATGCTATACTCCTATTGATGCAGCCCAGAATTGCATTGGCTTTTTTAGCTGCTGCATCACACTGCTGACTCATGTCAAGTTTGTGGTCTACCAAGACTCCTAGATCCTTTTCACATGTACTGCTCTCAAGCCAGGTGTCTCCCATCCTGTATTTGTGCCTTTCATTTTTTTTGCCCAAGTGTAGTACTTTACATTTCTCCTTGTTAAAATTCATCTTGTTTGCTTTGGCCCAGTTGTCTAATCTGTTAAGGTCATTCTGAAGTGTGATCCTGTCCTCTGGGGTGTTAGCCACCCCTCCCAATTTGGTGTCATCTGCAAACTTGCTCAGGATGCCCTCAAGCCCATCATCCAAGTCATTGATAAAGATGTTGAACAAGACTGGGCCCAAGACAGAACCCTGTGGCACCCCACTAGTCACTACTCTCCAGGATGAGGAGGAGCCATTGATGAGCACCCTTTGGGTTCGGTCAGTAAGCCAGTTACAAATCCACTGAATGGTAGCATTGTCTAGCCCACATTTTACCAGCTTCTTTACAAGAATATCATGGGGCACCTTGTCAAAGGCCTTGCTGAAATCAAGATAGGCTACATCCACAGCGTTCCCTTCATCTACCAGGCTTGTAATTCTGTCAAAAAATGAGATCAGATTAGTCTGACATGACTTATTTTTCAGGAACCCATGCTGACTTTTAGTGATCACAGAGTTTCTTTCTAGGTGCTCACAGACTGTTTGCTTAATGATCTGCTCTAGAATCTTTCCTGGTATTGATGTCAGGCTGACTGGGCGGTAATTGTTTGGGTCCTCTCTTTTCCCCTTTTTGAAAATAGGGACAACATTTGCCCTCCTCCAGTCTGCTGGAACTTCGCCTGTTCTCCAGGAATTTTCAAAGATTATTGCCAGTGGTTCTGAAATCACCTCTGCCAGTTCTTTTAATACTCTTGGCTGTAGTTCATCTGGCCCTGGAGACTTGAATACATCTAAACTAGCCAAGTATTCTTGTACTACCTCCTTACTTATTCTGGGCTGTGTTTCCCCTGCTGAATCATCTGCTCCATATTCTTCAGGTCGGGCGTTGTTTTCTTTCTTGGAGAAGACTGAGGCAAAGAAGGCATTGAGGAGTTCTGCCCTTTCTCTGTCCCCTGTTTGCATTTCACCATCTTCTCCTCTGAGTGACCCCACTGTTTCCTTGTTTTTCCTTTTGCTACGGACATACCCATAAAAGCCCTTTTTGTTGCTTTTAACCTCTCTAGCGAGCCTGAGTTCATTCTGTGCTTTAGCTTTTCTGACTTTGTCTCTACACGTGCTGGCTATATGTTTGAATTCCTCTCTGGAGATTTCCCCCCTTTTCCATTTTTTGTACATATCCCTTTTAAATCTTAACTCAGTCAAAAGTTCTTTAGATAGCCAGCCTGGCTTCTTTAGGCACCTTCCATGTTTCCGTCTCATTGGTATTGCCTGAAGTTGTGCTTTTAATATCTCCCTTTTAACAAACTCCCAACCATCATAAACTCCCTTCCCTTTTAGTATTACTGTCCATGGGATTTCACCCAGCGTTTCCCTAAGTTTTCTGAAGTTGGCTTTCTTAAAGTCTAGAATTTGGACCTTAGTATGCTTGGTTGCTCCTTTCCGCTGGATAATAAACTCCAGAAGAGCATGGTCACTCCCACCTAATGATCCTGCCACTTCTACCCCACTAACCAAGTCATCACTATTGGTTAGGACCAGATCTAAAATGGCTGATCCTCTTGTTGCTTCTCCCACTTTCTGGACAATGAAGTTGTCTGCAAGGCCAGTGAGGAATCTGTTCGACCTTATGCTCTTGGCTGAGTTTGACATCCAACAAATATCAGGATAGTTGAAATCCCCCATTACTACTATCTCACTTCCTTTGGAATGCTTGGCCATCTGTTCCAGGAAGGCATCATCTGTGTCCTCAGTTTGGCTTGGGGATCTATAGTAAACTCCCACAATGAGATCACTGTTGTTTTTCTCTCCCTTAATTTTGACCCAGATACTCTCAATTTGGCTTTGAAGTTTTAAATCCTGGATCTCTTCACAGGTATACATATCCCTAACATATAAAGCTACTCCTCCTCCTTTCCTGTTTGGTCTATTTCTCTTAAATAGATTGTATCCCTCTATTACTACATTCCAGTCATGAGACTCATCCCACCAGGTTTCAGTGATGCCTATTATGTCATATTTAGTTTGCTGTACCAAGAGCTCAAGTTCATCTTGTTTATTTCCCATGCTCTGTGCATTAGTATACAGACATTGAAGACCGTTGATCATTCCCCCATGTCTCTTATTTAAGGTAAAGGGACCCCTGACCATTAGGTCCAGTCGTGACCGGCTCTGGGGTTGCGCGCTCATCTCGCATTATTGGCCGAGGGAGCCGGCGTATAGCTTCCAGGTCATGTGGCCAGCATGACAAAGCCGCTTCTGGCAAACCAGAGCAGCACATGGAAACGCCGTTAACCTTCCCGCTGTAGCGGTTCCTATTTATCTACTTGCACTTTGACGTGCTTTCGAACTGCTAGGTTGGCAGGAGCTGGGACCAAGCAACGGAAGCTCACCCCGTCACAGGGATTCGAACCGCTGACCTTCTGATCAGCAAGCCCTAGGCTCAGTGGTTTAACCACAGCGCCACCTGGCTATTTTGCCTTAGAGTCTTGCAAAGTATCATCCTATCCATATCTACTCAGAAGTCAGTCCTATTGAATTCAATGGGATTTACTCTGAGGAAGTGGGGGTAAGGATTGAAAACCAAGTTGCTAATTGGATTGTGAGTTAACTTTCATATCTCACATTAGATTCTAATGTAGGGGTGGGTAGATTCTACAACTGCCATCATCCTTAAGCTTTGGTTTTGCTGGCTGGGTCTGATGGAAGTTGTAGTACAGCAACATCCAGAGGGCCACAAGTTTCCAACCCCTGCTTTAATGTTTATTTCTGGAGGGCAGGTCAGCTTCATATGGATGGGATTCACCTAAGCAGTTCCGTCAGCAGAAGCCTTGTGCAAGGACTTCCATTTGTGCAATGGGGCGTTCCCGTTCCCCTGCACACCATGACATTGGTGTGTGTGTGTGTCAGGAGAACCCCTAGAACAACAAAAAGGGGGGCATCATTCCATCACAAGCTAAATGCCTGTGCAGACAGAACGATTGGAGGAACACAATGTTGAATTCCATCCCATTTTAAAGGTTTTTTTTTCTTCCTACTGATTGCACATTCAGTGGCAGATATAGGTTTGAAACAGTTTCTTTCATCAGCAGAACTGCAGTTACTAGTATCTGTCTAATCTGTTTCTTTTTCTTTTTTCAAATAATATTTATTTGTTTTCAAACACTACAAAATACACAAAGTCACAAAAAGCAAAAACAAAAAGCAAAAATAATACATAGAAAACAACAACAAAAGAAAGAAAGAAAAGAAAAGAAAAACATATCAATTCTATCATTTTTTAACTTAACATTGTAGACTTCCTCGATCCCCCCCCACTGGGTCCATATTTAATTCCAAATTAAGTAATTTTCATATTATATCTTATATCATTTTACACATTTTTACCATTATCTCTCAATAATTTTTTTTCTAAAAATTTCAACTATCCTAAACCTAAAATACACCAATTATTCCAAATCTAACTTTATTTTTCCAATCTTCTTGTTCTCCCCTTAGCCTAAAATTTATTCCCAAAAACTCTTCATAAATTCAAATATTACTTCTTCTAACCTAATAACATTTAAACACTTAAATCTAATTCAGCCCCCCACCCCCTGGACTCAGGGTCTCCCAGATGAATCAGCCAGCTTCATAAGTCATTCCAGTTTCAGACCATCTTAATCAGTAAAAAAATAACATCCATTATTACTTCTCACCCCACTCCCGCTCTGTCACGCCTTATCCACCAATTTTTCTTCTTCATCCCCTGCTGCCTCCCCACCTCTCTAGCTGTTACATAATGCCACCCAACTACGTTTCCACTTTTCAGTCCTTTTGCAATTTTTAATTCCCTTGAATTCTGATCCCAGTGTGGAACCTGCCCTCCCTCTCTCAGGGGGGGGCATTATTCCACACTGGTTCTTCTTTGAACCTTTGAATCAAGCATGGGTCTTGTCCCCCCCCCTCTCACTGAGGGAACAATGTTCCATGCTCCTTCCTCCTCTTCTTTAGGTTCAATTGGTTTATCCAGGACTGTTGGTTGTTCATCTTTCTTCTCTGTAATCTCTATTAAAATTAGTCCTTTTTCGGTTTCCACACAGTTCTGGTTTATTTTTCCAATCTGTATAGTGTTCTGGTGCACATCACTTTTTAAATCCACAAGCAATCTCAGAAGTTCCTCTTGAAAGTCTGCGAAGTCAGATGATATTATGTCTACTGACATCTTGCTTGTCTCAGGGTTCATGGGAACAGCACAGATTGCAGGGCAGGAAATGGCGCAGTTCATATTTCCAAACTTCAACAACAGAAATTATGTCCAAACTGATTGCAAACTCACGTTTTAAATTCTTCTTCATACCTTGAAACTCTTATGTCAATTTATGAAAAGAGCATTATCAAACTTGTTTTTCACAGCCAAATATTTTACGCTCTCTTCAATGCTGACAGTTCACGACCTCAAAGAGGTAAACAAATTCCTTCCTATTGTCATAATGGCAGCTTGCTGTTCCCTCCAGCTTCTAGGGGAACTTTCCCCAGTCCAGAATGATTATTTTTACAGGGATTTTGCTGAGTTCAACCCTTCTCCCCTTTACCCTGCCTTAGGGGGAAGGTTTTAAATCCAATTTTTGGAACTTTATTTTTTTATTTTTTTATTTTAAAAAGCTTTATTTCTTATTTTTTTATAAAAAAAGTTACATACATACAAACCATATAATCAACCAAATCAACACAAAAAAGTAAACACAAATATAGCTGCAAATAATATATACTCCAAATTATACACCAAAACTCTGAAGAACAAAACCACAACAAAAAAAGAAGAGAAAAAGAAGAAGAAAAGAGAAGAAGAGGAAAGGAAGCAAGAAAGAAAGAAGAAGAAAAAGGGGGGAAAGAAAGATGGATATATGTATATATACATATAAGAATAAAAAGAAAAAAAGAAAAGAAAAAGAAGGAAAACAAAATAGAAAAAAATAAAAATAAAAAAGCTTCCGATTGTTGATATACCGTTTCTCACCATTTTCAATTTTCCCTGTCTTCCTCTTCTTTATTTTCCCACCCTTTGTGGGTAACTATTCTCCCATTACTTCCCCTATTTTCTCTTTGAGCAATCCTTAAATTAAATTAGACAAACTACCAATTCACAATTCAAACCCTCTTTCTTTAGGTGATCTTCCACTGGTTTCCATTCCTTTTGTACTCTCTGCTTTGCTACATTCCTTACGGCCGCTGTCATTTTATCCAAATTCATGTATTCTATCACTTTAATTAACCAATCCTGAATTGAAGGTACCTCTTCCCCTTTCCATTTTTGTGCTATTGTTATCCTTGCTGCAGCTCCTGCATACAATATTACATTCCTCTTCTCTTTAGGGATGTTCTCTGGTAACATGCTCAACAAAAATAGTTCCGGTTTCTTTTCAAATGTTATTTTTAAAATACTTTTTAATTTCTCATAGATCCCATTCCAAAATTCTTGTATTTTTTTGCAATGCCACCAGCAATGCATGAATGTACCTATCTTTTCTTGGCATTTCCAACATTTGTTGGATCCTGTCTTATATATTTTATGTAGTTTTTCTGGGGTTAAATGCCATCTGTAAGTCATTTTTTGCATATTTTCCTTTATTGCCGTACAGGCTGTAAATCTCATGCTTTCATTCCAGAGTCCCTCCCATTGTGTACAATATATAGTTTTGCCAATGTCTTGCGCCCATTTCACCATTACGTTCTTAACTACCTCATCCTTTAGATTCCATTCTAACAAAAATTTGTATAATTTAGTAATTTGTTTATCCCCATTTTCAATCACTAATTCCTGTAGTTTTGATTTCC